>NC_016089.4:15203324-15428663 GCF_000004515.6 Glycine max
TTCATCATCAGACTCCATTTCAGTGAGTAAATAGCATTTTCATTTCCCACATTAGAATTAAAATTACCTATCAATATAACACAATATAAACAATGACAATCTTTAAAATATACAAAATTATTAACTAATTCAAATACATTCATATTTAAATGAATAAATTAAAAATTTACCCGAGTTCTCAGCACTCCATAACCAACTTCTAGCACACATCAAAGCCTCTAAAGTGGTCCAATGAAGTCGGCTTCGATGAGGGCTTACAATATAACCGCTGGTACTGAACGCAGATTCAGAAGCTACAGTAGAAACAGGAATCGCCAACACATCTCTTGCAATTGCTTGAAGTGTTGGATACTTGACACCATTCAACTTCCACCACAATAAAATATCAAAATTTGGACTTCTTGGTAAAACTTCCTCATCCAAATAAACATCCAACTCTGTTCTAACATATGAAGTTCTAGCTCTTTTTTTCTTAATCACAAACAAATCAAATTTTTTCAAACCATCACTGCCAACATTACCAACATTAGCTTCCAATATTTGAGAATCACCACTACAATCATTGTTCATTCTCAATTGATAATCATAAAACAAGTCATAACACAATTGTCGGATTGACTTAACTTGATGATCAACATCATTTCCATAGAAGATTGCATAATAATATTCAAGCAAATCAGTTTTGTACCTAGGATCCAAAACAGCAGCGACACCCATTATTTCATGAATCACACTCCAATACTTATCAAACTTTACCAACATGTTCTCGGCCATTTTTTTTATCAATTCATCAGAGGATTCAATCCACTCAAGTATTGCTTCTTTGATCTCACAAATCTTAGGAAAGTATTCATTGGCAGTTGGATACTTAGTGCCAGAAAACACTTCAGTGATAGAGTTGAACAATTTCAATTTTTCACAAATATCTTTTGCAAATTTCCATTGTGAACTTGTTGGCAAACAAGTGTACCCATTTCTCCGAAGTGCTAATCGATTAAATACATCTTCATACAAAATGGCAACTTCAAGCATCTTGTAAGTGGAATTCCATCTAGTCGGACAATCTAAAGCCAATTTCTTGGTGCAAGAGATTTTCAACTGATTCGCTGTCGACTCAAAATATTCCTTCCTTTTAGGTGTTGCAGTCCAAAATGCAACACTATCCCGGATCCTCTCTACCCCATCTTTCACAACTTCTAAGCCATCTTTTACAATCAAATTTAGTATATGTGCGCAACAACGCATATGAAGTAAGGCCCCATCCCTTAATAGTGAATCTGGTTTTAGCCTAGCCTTAATTTTTTCAACCATTGCATCATTTGTGCTACAATTGTCCAAAGTGATAGTAGACAATTTTTTATCAATGTTCCAATCCATCAAACATTCAACCAACACATCACTAAGTCTTTCACTTGTATGAGGTGCAGGAACATAAATAAACCTAACATAATAAGATTCACTATAATATTAATGAAACTTAAATAATAAAGTTAATAAACCATTTACATTAATGCATGCAACAGAGTACTAATGAAACTTAAATTTTCAAGAACATACATACATTCACATAAGTAAACTATTTTTTGAAGAAAATATAATTACCTCAAAATCTGACTATGCAAAGTCCAATTTCCATCAATGTAATGAGCAGTCACAGCCATATACCCTCTTTTTTGATTGCTCGAAGTCCACATGTCAGAAGTAATGGCCACTCTTCCTTCAAGCCTTTCTATCAACTTCAAAGCTGATGATCTCTCACATTCGTACACTTTGAGTATCTCCTTTTTTATAGTATTTCTACAAGGGACTTGAAATAATGGTTGGAGAGAAGCTGAGTATCTTCTAAAACCAATATGATCCACAATCGAAAGTGGATATTCATGCAAAATAATTGCATGTGCAAGCTCTTTCCTAACATTTTCAACATTATAACTCCAAGTACCCAACTCTTGTTTACCTTGCAAAGTTTTAGCAGTAAGAAATGTCTGTCCTTTATCCGTTTTACCTTCCAAAATCTTCTTGTGAGGACAAATCAATAAATGTCCTTTTAAGTGTGATGTCCCGTCATTTGATGATCCACCAAGATCTTTCTTGCAATAATTACATCTAGCCTTAACTTTTCCATCAACAATGATCTTTTCAAAATGATCCCAAACTTCACTTCTACGCCTTTTTGGACGGTTTTGTGTTGCTGCACTATCAACCTCCATAGTATCGGTTGTTGTGGGAGTAGGAGCAACAATTGACGGGTTAGCACTTTCATTTGGAGTTGGTTGATGTGAACTTTCTTGTCCATTTGGAGTTGGTTGATGTGAACTTTCTTGTCCATTTAGAGTTGGATGATGTGTACTTCCTTGAGAAATGAGTGGACATTGTGGTTGAGAGGTACCTTCATTTGCCATCTAAAACCAATAATTCATAAAAAATCTATTAGAGTCACATTTCAATAATTCCTAATGAAGCAAGAAATGATAGGAATATTACAGCAATATCAACATTGAGCAAGTAAAAAAAGGAAAAAGGGACAGTTGAAATATGCTTAAACAATAATGTAGACCTTGGTAATACTCACCTTTAAATTGTTGGCTCAAGTTTAAATACTAATCACTAGTCTCTATGCTTATAATACTATCCCCTGTAATGGATGACCAAAAAGATAAAACAATAAGGGTTGAGAATGGAAATGGAACATATAAATAAAGTGATAAAACACAAACACAAGCAATCAAATTAATCATATTCCGATGTTAGACAAATTCATCATATTTGTTTGAGTATGCTTACTTTCAATTTCATAATACTATGAATTATATCAATAATGCAAAGTTTATTTGTTAAATAATAAGATCTGAAGCATTTGAAAGTGTTAAGACCTATAATAGTAAGCTTCTTCGAAAAAAAAGATCTTTAATAGTAACATAATAGTAAGAGTCCAGTTATATTATAAGGCTTTTCATGGTAATTCTTAACTTACTAACATAAATTATGAAATTCTATACAAGCTACTGTTAGAGCCATCAAACAGGTCACAAATTAAACATTGATTGCATTGAAGGAAGAACCCAACTCTTCAAACTAATTGCACATAATAAGTTTTTTATTTGGCTAAACTGTACACACTAAGACAGGACAGGCAGCAACAAAAGATAGTAAATAACTTAGATTCAAAATGTCAATCTCATCACTTTGCACAATGATGCTAAGATAAGTAGTTATCTTAGATACTTAATCAAACAACTTCAGAAAATTACAATTGAAAATCTCAGCACTAGTAAAAAGAACATGACACTCCGTCATAAGATTACATACAACCATGTCTTGTTAACACAGGAAAAGGGACTCTAATTAATGTTAGCTGAAATAAAAGTTGAAAAAAAAAGTTCTAAACAAATGCACAACATAGGAGTTTGTCTACTTTTCATGTTTTCTGTGTTTGTTTTCTCAAAAACAAAAAAAAATGTTTCCTGTGTTTGTTTTCACTTTTAATAAGCATAAGAGAATGTAGATCAATATTTTCTCCATTTTTTGAAAAAAGATCTAGCATTTTTAGAAATTTAATAAATATCAAAACATTGTTTTCATTATTTCTGAAAATGTATTTATAGACTTCCTTTCATCTTTTATAGTCTGCTTCCATTGATGCACACATAAACTTTAAGAATATAAAAATTAAAAGTACCAAAAAATACATTGTTCTAACTCTAATTTTCATTCATGAGAGAAAGAAAGACCTTAAGTTAGAGTATTCAAAGAGCTTGCCAGTAGAAGAGAAAATGATGAGAGCAACATCAGCATCACACAAAACTGAGAGTTCTTCAGCCTTTTTGATTAATCCTCTTCTTCTCTTCGAAAAAGTCACTTGCCTCGCCGTTGCGTTTTCATTTCAGCTAAGTAAATAAAGTTATCAAGTACAAAACTTCTCACAATAAAAAACTGAACAGGAAGACGGTAAGCTAGCTCAACACATATAAGATCCTCTTGATATATTTTCTATCCCTTCATAATTATTTAAAAAAAAATGGATCTATTGTAGTTGTGGTTGAAGAGATGCAGAGAAGTGAAGTCAAGTTTTTACAGTTGAACAAAAAAAGCACAGTGTAATCGGAGGAGAATCAATAGCGACGGTGGACGGCGGAGAAGGGAGAAACAAGTTGACTCTGAAATTCCATTAAAATTAAAGCAATTAAATTGGAGAGAGAAAGAAACGAACCTGCACCGAACAACAAGGAAGAAGCAACGCAGAGGAGGCTGATGAGTGATGAAGGAGGAAGCAACGCAGAGGGCTGAGCAGAGGGCTGCGATTTGGTGAACAGTGAAGAAGGAGGAAGCAACGCACGCAGAGGAGGCTGATGAGTGATGAAGGAAATTAGGTTTTCACTTTTCAGGATCCTTCTCCATATATACTTGCTAATTTAAGGGTAAAATAAGGGTAATTTGGTAAATTCGCGTATACGGGTGCGGGGCGGGTGTGACTACCCCCCGACCCCGGCCCCGGCCCCGCATTAAAACCACGGGTTTTCCCCGCACCCGCACCCAGACCCAGTTAATTCGGCTTTTCCCCGTTAAAATCGGGGCGGGGGCGGGTGGAACCCGACGGGTGCGGGTTGTGTTGCCATGTCTACTTAGGTGTTATAATTTAAACTCAAATCACGCAAGATTTTTTAAAGTTTTAAAGAGAATGGATCATAGAAATTTGAAATGTTGGCATATCGTAAAGTTGACAATGATGGGAAAGAAGAAGAGAATGACTAAGTGTAAGAAATTGGAGAGAAAGAGAAAGTATTGTGTGATTTTTTTTAAAATGTGAATTTATAAAAACGAAAAAAGTGTATAAAAGAAGTCATAACAACAAAGTTTAGATAATAATATGTAATAATTAAATTATTATTATGGATCAACTCATCATGGTTTAAATCTTCATGTGCACACCTTACAAATTAATTGATGAAATAATTATTTTTTATTTATTATGATAGAAAAAATCATTTTAAGATTTTAAATATACCAATCTATTAATATATGAACTAATCAATTATAATAATTATTTAATTAATAATTGAATTAATCAATCAATTATATATTTGAGGTATTTATGATAAGATAGTTATTTACAAAAATATAATAATAATAATTAAATAATATCCTCATAGAATAGAATGAATATATAATAAAATAGAATTTATTTACATAATAGAATAATATTTATTTGAATGAATAATTAAATTGAATAATGTCATTTAATTATAATTTAGGAGAGAATAAAATGAAAGTATAAGGTGACATCACTTCATATAGTCAAACTTTATATATATATATATATATATAATAGATTTATTTTCCACGTGTAATTAATTTTTTTTTTCGATAGGAGGTGGAGGCGGGGGAGAGAAATAATAGAATGAAAAAGAAAAAAAAAAGATGGAATCCGATAAAAAAAATGGGAATACATCATATGAAATTGAATTTAATTAAAATAGTATTTATTTTGAAGGGACTGAATAGTATTTATTTGACATGGCAATTATATGAATTATATGAAGTTTGTTATGTGAAGTAACGTGTTAGAGCTAGCATTTTTATTTTTTTTGCAGGTTCAAAAAAGTGAAGGAAAAACTATCCTATTTGCGTAGAATTAAATAACATGAAATTATTAATTCATTATATATTTGTGTCATGATAGGAGAACGTATACGCCAACAAGAAATTTGTTTTTGTTTTTGCTTTCTATATGGTATTTTTCTGTGGAGGCAATTTTATTTGGAGAACGTTTACCTCTCTCAAGAAACTTGAGAATAGTAATTGGCCACGTTGTGCCTTCAGCTAATTCCGTATAATAAGGCTACAAAATAAAGCATGTAACACACCCGATACCACTATCTCCGAATCAGGAGCATAAGCTATGTGTGAAGATGCTTTCCATACACTATTTGTTTTTCTTATTTCTATATAATTAATTATGCCCTCTTATCCCTCCATTCCTTGATTCTCTCTCTCACAAATGGAAGCAAAATTGGTTGCACAGTGCAATAGTCCAACACTAACTTTAGCTCACTGGAAACTAAAACAACCTTGTGTGGTTGGAGTGCTGGCAAGGCCTGCTGATGACATTTCAGGAGAAGCAAGAAAAACTAATCATGTGTACAAAGATGGCTTGTTTGATCGCATAGCCATAAACTATTTATCAAAATGCGTTCAAGAGGCAACAGGTTCCTGGCTTTCAAGTTTTAATTCATACCCTTCAATGAGTTTTGTAATATTTTTCATTTTTCTTCATTTTAAGTCTTATATATGCAGGACTCAAAAATAGTAAGAGTGGTTATGAGAGCCTGGTAGAGGCAGCTACCCTGGCTTCGCAGAGATTTAGTCCTATTGAACAGCATCAACTTGTCATTCAATCCCTTGACAGAGCCTTTCCCAAGCCAATGCTTTTACTGGTGAGTTGTGCATTAATGTTCTGCTTTTGGAAATAAGATATTTATATAGTCGGAAACTATGAGACTAATCTTATGAGACGTAGATATTATTAAAGTGAATTTTACTTCTCTTAATTAATAAAGTCTTTTTCATACATGGTCAGGAACTCTCTTAGCCTGCTTAAGAAATTCAGTTACTACCAATTGTGCTTTAATCCTCTCCTATATCTTGTCTTTTCATTCTCCTATGTTTCGTGTCTTTCAAAGTGACTACTTCCCACTTCCATTTGCTTGGCATTATACCAGTGGAGAAAAAATGTATCCTTGTTGATTCTTCGAAGTGTACTTTTTCCTTGCTGATTCCAATATACAATAACACTAGTTTAAGGTCTTTCTTGTCCATTTGTGCAATTTCCAATCTGTTGGAATTTAAGCTGAGTTTAACTGTGAGCAATGATTAATTATATGTTGTTATGCATGAGCAACGGCAGATAAGGACACTGCTACCACCCTCTAAATTCGCAAGGAAATTGTTTGCCATCTTCACCACTTTGTTCTTTGCTTGGTTAGTCGGGCCCTCTGAGGTAAGGAACCCACACTATATATAGTTTTATGATGAGTACATGCTACTGATCCTATTTATTATTAATTGAAAGTTGAAACTCATTTAAATAGAAGAAAATAATTAATTTAAATGTCATTTTTAAGATGATTATTAAAATTAATCTCTTTATAATTTCTTAACTGTTCTCTTGAGGAAAATTAGTTTTGATTTCAGAATAGGAAGTAGAATTGCCCAATAGAAGTTGGGATAAGCTAAACCACATCCATGTTGTTGTGGACCCAAAGGAAAATCGGGATCTTATGCACGCTGAGTGTTGATCCACGACTATTACTAAGACGTCTCATTTTTCAAATAATTAATAACAATAACGTATTTATAGGTTTGCACATTGTATTTATTTTTGAGAATGAGATTTTTACATTTTTCACTCATTCGATTAATTTATTTTTTATATTTTTCTTCTCTCATTACAATTTAATTTATTTATTTCTGATCTTTACAAACTTATGAGAGTGATATCGGTTATTTTAAATAATCAATTTTTCTTAAAATAGATTTTAAGATTTGTTCTAATTAACCATTTGAGGAAGGTACAGTTGGAGTACATTTCATCAAGCATGAAATACAAACAACCTTGGGGTCCTACGGGGAACAGAATAGAATGAATAAAATTTGAGAAAAGGACTATGCATTATAATATAAAATTGTGTTGTACTGATTAATACCCAAGACATCATGCAATATGCGTAGTAAAGCAATCAATTCCCACTTTTTGCATATATAAATAATATAATGGACAGCCATATATATATATATATCCTTTTACTTTCGAAGCTATGTTTTGTTCATTCATCAATCTAAAAAGATTAATTAATCCCATTAGTTTCACCATGTGAAGGTGAGAGAATCAGAGGTGGAGGGGAGAAGAGAAAGAAATGTAGTCCACATAAAAAAGTGCAGGTAAGTTTAATTTAGCTTTCATTTCTGTTGGAACTTTTTATCTTTAACAAAGAACTGTCGTGAATTCACCAACCTAAATACACTCTCTGGCCTCCAATTATTATACTTCATTGAGACTATGACTATCATGATCACTATCCAAGGTAATGCCACTCCCAAAATCATGACTATCACTCCCATTATCATTCTAATGATTTCACCCAAGCTATCTAACATCTCCCCCTCCCCCTCTCTAAGTTTGTTTAAACGGAAATTAGCAACTTTGTACATTTTCTTTTAATGCAAGTCAAATTTAAAAAAATTAAAAAATATTATCACTATTAATTAAGAATAAAAAATTATGTGTAATGAGATTTTCAGAGGAAAAAAAAGAATATAAATATTAAAGCAAAAAATGATATATTTGATGGGAAAAAAAGACACATGACTTAATAAGAAAGAACAAAACTTGTTTTTAAAAAATGCTTTATTTAAGAGTAAATATTTAAAATTATAATAGAATAGTGAATATATGCAGGTTCTTAGAAGAGACAAATTGTGTAGGAATGTGTATCAATCTTTGCAAACTCCCATCTCAATCGTTTATAAAAGATTCTCTGGGTATGTCAGTCAACATGGTTCCTAGTAAGTTTCCTTAACTATTTTTATGAGCACATCAGCACATGTCCATGGTCAAAGAGATCTACTTTTACATAGACGAATTTAATTTGCATTTTAATAGCAATTACTCAAATTAATCATTGAAAGATTCATTGAATATCGAATATCGAGTTTATCTCTAAGTTATATTTAAATATTAATGTTAAATTAGGTTGTATTTATCATTGCACAAACTTTTGTTTGATATTTTTTTTATTAAAAAAAATCATTTCATTTTCTGAACTAATAGTGTCATGAATACGATCGGATATGTGATAAAAAAAAACATGGGAATAGCATGAAATTTCTACTCCTGTATCAAATAATTTGTTTCTTTGATATTATTATGGAACCCACTTTAAGAGGTTTGGTATAATCTTAGAGAATACTAATAAATATTCTTAAAGTATTGGTTAAATATTTGAAAGTAAAATTTTTATGAAGAAAATCTGAAAGTGTTACTCGGGCACCTTATTGCTTAATTATTGTGATTTCTAATTAATACAAAGTGTGTTTAATTTTTTTTAGTTAGTATGAATTCCTAAACATTAAATAAGAAGAAATAATTATTTACTTCCTAACAATTGTATTTTAAATTCTATTTCAATGGAAAACTAAACACACACAACCACACCATGAGTCCATGATGTGAAATAAAAAATTATTATTTATTGTTTTGGTAATCAATGTCCATAAAACAGTTGTTAGTGGGATTATAATGTTTGAGTAAAATATGTTTTTAATTTTTGTAAATATGACTATTTTTTTTAGTTTTTTAAAGAAAATTTTGTTTGTTTTGATACCTACATTTAAAAGAAAATGGTATGACTAGTTTTTGTTAAGAAGAAATTCAAACTGCCCATCTCTTCCATTTTTTTATTATCACTAGTCCAATCTTATATATTTATAAGTATATTTCATTATGTATTATTTTAAAATTGTTAGCAATAAGAATCAAAAACCTAAAGATGAAAGTAAACACGCATACAAACACAATATTTAAAGAGGTTGGATAAGTACGTCTACATCTTCGAGAGCATAACAATTATTTTTATTACTGATAGACAAACAAATTTATAAATAAAATATAGTACAGATTTATCATATCATCCCTGTACCAACCAAATCATTGGCTGCCATAGAATGAGTCATGCACAATAAATATAATATGACTTAATCGATGTCAGGTATCACTAAATAGTTATAGGAATTATTTTTAAAAAATAAATTTAATAAGACTCTATATATATATAAATATTTTTTTATATATAAACCAAGAGTAAATTTAAAATTAAATTTAATCACATTTATATGAATCAAAAACATTTAATTTGTGATTTTTTTTATGACATCAATTTCTTTTCTGTTTTAAGGAGGGCCGCTAAAAATTGAAAATAAAAGAACCTTCTCAAGTGGGCAAATGTGACGCATTAGGCCCAAAAACTAGAGATAAGTGGAAAAGGCCGATATACACTAAGGATGCCACATTGCAATTTGCAACTTGCAAGTAGAACCGTCCAAACTGAGGCTCGAGAATTCCAGAATTCATATACGTATCATGATACACTCATTGCATGTTTTCATTAAGAAAATTGCCATCCTACTTACCCATGAATTGCATTGCATGCTTTCATTAAGAAATTGGCATGTCACCCACCAGGCTGGTGGAGATAATTTATTTTCAAAAATTAATCTAATAATATAAAAGAGTGAGAAAAAAAAAAATTAACACACAAAAGTAAGAGGTATAAATATAAAATTTTAAGATAAATATTTATAATTTTCTTAAATAAGAGATATATTCATTTATCCTCACATAAAAACAAGTCAAAAAATTCAAATATATAAAATTAGGGAACAACAAAATATAAAATTTTAAGATAACTATATGTAAACTCTCTTCATTCACTAAAAATCCTACTCACCGGCTAGTAATTTGAATTCTTAAATATTCGAGAGTTTAATTTGTGATCATGCAAATAGAGCTTTAACTAGGGATAAAGGAATTGTTCTTTTAAGTGATGTTCTACTTTCTTAAAAGATTAACTAGTCTAATCACTCACGACCATGAAAATACCTTAGTTTTAGAAAGAAAAAATAAATAAAATAGGATTACTTTTTAAAACTTGATAATGTAGCCACAGACATGACATCATATTTCTCATGAACCCACTACAAAAAGTGAGTTCAATTCACCAAAAGCATTGAAAATCACATCATGAGGACAGAATCAACATTATGCATCAGCCCTTTTGCGGAATAAGCTCATTTTACTCGCAGATAACAGGACCTCGTAATGGACCACAGTAAATGAGCAAAATTCATACGTACGAGTACACGAATACACGATTGACAAACTCTCATTAATCAACTTAAATGAAATGAGAGTTTTGATTGTTACTTGTGTCTTTTTGGTTTACAGATTTTGATGACATGAGTTGTGAGATGATATTTGGCGAGGATCCCCCAGAATCAACTGATGATCCAGCACTGAATCAACCGTGTTTTAAACTATGTAATATATTTCTTTACATTAATTTACTCGCCAACTCTTAAGTCTTCAAAAGAGAGCCAAAATTTAAGAAACTCAAATTAATGTAAAAGGTTACTAGTTATAACTTCAGAAAATAGAATGTAGCTAACATTGTCTGTTCATGTATCATGCAGGCAAGGCAAAAAGAAGCCATGGAACCAATTGCCTCGTTATAAATTAATGCAGCAGGTGAGGAAATAATTTCAGAAAACATCCATTCAATACTACTAAACACTAGTAGTTAAATGAATTTAATTTGTTTCTTTTATGGTCACATTAGCTTGTTCATCTGCAGTTCCAGTAGAAAAGTGAGAAACATTAGTATCCATTTGCCAAATTCCACAATGAATTCTTAATTTTCACATTATTTTTTTTAAACTGAGCCTAGGAATATTCTTAGCTTTGTGCTTATATTAGGATTGGATAAAAAAATCCTAGGAATGACATCACAGGTGCCCTATAAACCAAACTAATTTTCATTTTTGGGTGAGAAGTGTTTTGACTGAAGATTGATTTGTTGTAGGGTTTGAGGTCAGCAAGGAAGAAACAATAATGGCCCACCTTTCATATGCTGACAAAGCTGAGACTCATCACGCATCATTTTTTTATCTCATTATTATTAGGAAAACAGCTAAGTGGTCCAATGCACTTTAAGCCATTAACGTCTCATGTGCAAGTGGATTTCTGTCATTTCATTCAACAGTTAGAAAGTTACTAATTGGCGCTCTAGTGTGTAGAACTAGAAGTAGAGAAAGTGGACACTGGAATTTTTATATATATAGTATACTGTTCTTTCCAATGCCACTTTCCTCCTCCCTTTTTTATTCTTATTTCACATATTGTTATAGTACAGAATATATAATGGTTACCATAAATAAATGACTATTGATTATTTTAATTTTCAAAAGGAAATTTTTGCTTTTAAATTGGTAATTATCAATTGTTTTTAGTCTTTAATTTTAATTTTTTTAATGCACATGAATTAATTTAGTTTCTAACTTTATTATGCACATCAATCAATTTGATTCCTAACAATAAGTATGAGATCAATTGATAGTTATTAAATTTGACAATGATCACCAAATTTAGAAACTAAATTAACGTAACACTAATACTATTTAGTAAACAAAATCTTCACAAAAAAAAAAAAGACACTCTAGAACTTCATTATTTAAAACATCCTATCTTCTTTTCCTTCTCGTGATGTATTTGATTTTCTTTTTTTAGACAGAAAAAAGAATGTATATTATTAAAAACAATAGACCAAAGGAAAACCACAAGGTGTGGTGGCCATCTTGGTCAAGCACTACATTTACATGTATAAGATTCCCAAACCCATCCAACGTCCAAACTTAAGAGCAAACCCCTTATCTGAAAAATTATAAAACAAATACCCCTCCTAGCGGATAAGTCTATTCGCACCACCAAAAGGCATAATACGTGACGAAATTTAACGAAACAAGAGAGAAGAAAAGTCACTGAAACAAACCTTTTCCTGTTCATTTAATTTCTACAAAACTAAACACGATGCAAGTGAAACAAGAGAATTAGATCATGCAAAACAATCGAGAGTGAGATTCATTACTATGCTGGGTAGTGGGCACAGTCCTGAAAAACATAATATAGCAGAAATGGCTCGGTGAGGTGCACCTTGATTACTAAACTAATGTAGTGTCTAATAAAGTGTCTTGCATCAGAGTGATGGAATTGGCATCTCTAATAGTATGATGGATCGTCCCATATCCATATGCATTGCGGGACTCCGCGTCCTAACCTGACAAACATATCAAGGCACTTGACAAGACCCTCCCCCATAATTTCATCAATTACCAAATTAAATTACTTCAACAAGTGTTCCTAAATCCTAAGTGTACGGAAAGTAATAAATTTGTCTCCTATGTTTTTATGGTTAATACGCATCAAAGATACCTGAATAAAAAGAGGAGGAAAGAAAATTTAGATTTCATAAATACTACTACTATGGTGTAAGAGAAAAGAAAAAGGAATCTTGGTCTCCTACAGTTATTTTTTAACTGGACAAATATCAATCCTTCAAAATATTTTATTAAAAATAACGAAAAATAAAGAGTATCACATGAGTGCTTGTAACACATGATTAAGAAGACTTGGAATCGAAAGATGAACCGCTAACTATCAATGGGCCGATGCCGCTTCCATTGAACCCAACATGCATTTTGCATTTGAATCTTCTACCTCCCAATTTATGTATGTATGGATAAAAATATTAATTCTTTCATCAAGAATTTCTTATTTTAGAATGATTATTTTGAAATAGGATTATTTAAAATTATTTTAGAATAGCTATTCTAGAAGGTAATTTTACCTTTCAAAATAACTATTTCATAATAAAAATAAGTGTTTCAAAATTATGTTGGAAGGTAAAAATTACCTCCAAGAATGACCATTCGAAATAGGGTTATATAAGACTATTTTGAAATGACCTTTTTGTAAGTCATAAATTCACTTTTAGAATGTTTGTTCCAAAATGGTAATTTCAAAATTATTGTTCGATAACAAATGCTCCTCCCCACAATAGAAACCTAACACACAAAAGAAGGATGGGGAAGGTAGTGGCACAGGGTCACGGGGTCACAGGAGGGTGAAGGAGGTGGCACGATGTGGAGGATGAGGTCGTTGTCATCGTGGGTGAAGGAGGAGTTGTTGTGACACGAGCATGCTTGTGAGGGAGGTGTTGTCACAAGTTTCAAGACTACAATTAGTCTAAGGGAGGTGTTAAGATATTTTAGTTTTTTCAAACATTTTCTGGGAGGTGTAGGATACTATATGGGAGAGGTGCAGGATTCAAATGTCCATGCATTTAGTTCAATCAAGGCCCACATGCCCTTGTGGTGAGGTGTTTAGCATATAATTCGGTTGGCCCAGTATTGTCTATAGTATTTTTTTTTTAGAGTACTTGATTAAGAATTGTTTGAGTAAGTTTTTTTAAGAAATACTTCAAAAAGAAAAAAATAATGGAATAAGTTTTTTCATAAACTAAAATGAGCTATCCATTAATAAATAATTAGTTAATTTATAGATATCCTCTCATCTTTTGAAGAAATGATAGGAGATACCTTCTACACATTAGCTTTTACCATGTGTCAAAATATATTTCCTTAAAAATATCAAGATATTTACTTGTTACTTCCTACTTCCCGTTGAATGTACATTTTATTTAGTATTCTCTTTCTTCTTATCACTTATGCACCCCAAAACAAGGTGTACCTTCAACATTTTGCCTTTCTATAAACCACAATTTCTACATGAAAGATCGTCCAAATGGTCTCTCTGCATTATCCAACACAATTGAAAAAAAATAAAAAAATAATAAGAATTTGTCTTACTCAGTAAACAAGGAAGCCCCCCCTCCCAATATCCTTAACATAATTTTCTATTTGCACACACAGAATATATCAAACACAATCTTAACCATTGACGCCAACAATAACAAAGCAAAGCCCGCAAGTGTTGCCCATAAATATGGAGTTCACATTGATTTATCATAAGGCCATCGAAGGAGACCAAGCCTGAGGTGACAACAGTAGTTAGTAGCCATGACAACCAACGAAGACAAGGAATTGACACTTTTAATGAGTTCTTGAGCAGTGGCATGTGCCTCTGTGACTGCCACTTCACGCCTCATCCACTTCTCTTTCATATACAAGCCTTGTACGTGGTTAGGTTCGTGCCCTTTTGCTTAAAGGTTCTGTTCCCTTTGAGAGCATCAGTGTCACACTCTAACACATTTCTATAAAGTACATTCTTTTTTTTATTGGTTAACATTCATTGAAAATTATAAAATTAAGAATAAGAATCATTAAATAGGATATTGGACTTACAAAATTTAATAAATTTTAATCAATAAAAAAAATGTGTTAAAAAATATGAGTCAAATATGAAGGAAAAGAGTAAGGCTGACGCCCTCTTAGGATTAAAAAAAGGCTGGAAAGTCTGCTACCCTGGTACTGTATGCTGCTTAGATAGCTCCTTACTTGTCACTGCCCCACCAAGACCTAACCTTCGGTGCTTAATAATATGAGAAAATAGTGCACATGATTTTGCTAATGTTAGTCGACACATGTGATTAAAAATCAAATATGAACTCCCACCATTTTTTTGGGTGTGGATTTTATTTTCTTGTTTGATATGGGCAAGCCTTTTCTGAGAGATTCCCTAAAACCTAGAAATTAGTTGAGTAGCTACCAATGAGTGAAACTACTTGTGCTTTAGGTCAGTAGAGTAATTCTCTAGGTGGATATCTATTGATAGTCCTAATATGTTATTGGCATCATGGCTGATAGTATTAGAAGTTTTTTTTTTTATATTAAAAACAATGTAAATGTTTTTTAAACTATCGTCACGTAAGGTAATTTGTTAAATTTATTAATTTTTATAGTAGTTAAAAATCATGTATGGTAATTGACACTCAACAGTGTAAAATAAATTAAGCTCTAATAATACCATGGACAGTTGATGGTGAAGGGCTTGTAATGCACATGACTTATTGCAGAAACGTATAGATTCAGAGTTGTACCTCCTATCGCCCTATAATTGAGGAAAGAAAAGGAGCCATGGGGGATCACGGCATAACATAGCAGTATAAGTGTATGAATTATTGGATCTGCATCATCATGTACGTCCTTGTTCTCATGCTACATTTGAAATCCAACGAGTTACGTTGGATGACGCGTTGCCATCAAAGTAGTTATGTAACTATACTTTAACTAATTAAGGAACCGATTAAGCAATTGTGGGCCACTTGGTACTGTTCTCTCGTCACGTTTTCTTAATTGGGCCGAACATTTGGATTAATTATCACGTCTTAAGGATGGGAATGTAATTAAAAATAGCACAGAAAGAATAATCTAGTATGCATCATGCAAAGATATTATGTGTATTGATGCAAAAATTATTCGTTTGTGGATGTTACATTTTCATTGAAGACAAATTAACTGATATAATGTATAAATATCTAACCATGTGCGATTTCAATTATGTCAATCTCATTTCAAAGGCTACTTGTGATACACTCCATTTATATGGGTATAGGATTCGGACACGTTGCCAAGACAGGGAGAGTAGGCACACTATTTAGACCGAGACACAGAGGATCCAGAGTCTTGTCATGGCATTTCCCAATCGAAAATATCGGTGTCAAACAATTTTCATAGCAGTCCCGAAACTGGACAAAACCAACTTAATAGGTGTGTATGATTTCATATTTTCATAACAAGAGTTATGTCGACATTCTTAAATATTAAATATTTTATCAATACTCTTAATTTTTATTTATTTTTTTTCTTTATATTACATCATATTAATATTTTTTTTCTTCTCTATCTCTCTTAACGTGTCAATTGATTGATTTTGAGTGTTCAAAGAATTTTTCCATGCCATAAAGGCAACAATGTATTCTTCAGTTATCCTTATCTGCTTGTCAGAAAAAAGAGAAGCAAATGGGGTACTGACATACAACGTTCAAAACTGACGGGGTAGGTCATTGGATGATTGGAAGCTTATCACATCATTGAGTTCCTAGGTGAGTTGTCACTCTTAAGTGCGGATAAATGATTTTCATAATAAACAAACTTTAAATATTTTAACAAAATAAACCACTGATCTTTTGTTCAAAACTGGCGGGTAAAGATAGATGGGGGTTACTCCATGAGTTAACAAGATTTCACGTATTCAAATAAGTCAACATTGTCCAAAACATACTTTTTGTAAATACTATTATATTAGATAATCCAATTTAGATTTCCTAAATTTGAGTCACTAAACAGGATATTTTGAAATTTTTATAGATAGAGCGAGCTACTGCTGTTTAGTTAAGGCAAAGGCTAATTGTGTATGAATCGGATAGGATGAGTTCCATATAATAAATAATAAAAGAGACATTTTTATGTTTTAACTATAAATGAGACATTTTTTTGCTTCCTTTTCTTTTCAATCCCAATACATAACAATTGTAATTATACGTTAATGCTTGCAAATGTGGAGCGAGCAACAAAGAACAGCAGAAAGTATTAGATAGAAGATTACAAATTGTTCAAAAATATTAACCTGACTTATACAACAAAACTAAATAAATCAAAACGTGAAAACTGAAGAGAGTTTGGTAGTCGCGTGCAATTTTCAAGTTGTAGCAAAAAATGGAAACCAACTGTTGGGTCCAAGTGGGCACCAAAAGTGCTGCAGGGTAATTTTAAATTGTGGCGTAGCGGCTCCACTACCGATTAGTGAACTTGAAGTTGTAGGACTTCTTGCCAGAATTAAGGGTAAAACCCCTCTAATCACAACCTCCCCAACAAGCATGCACACGTCTTATTTTGCCCTAATAAAACTCTCGATCATTGCTAACGTTTTGACATTTGTGTTCAGTGGTAGTTTGCCGCTTAGCATTTGCTGGTAACAGATGCGTTTAAACAACGGTTTGTTTTTCTCTCCTAGCTCATTATGTTTTGACATCATACTCATCCAAATTGTTGCATTGTGCATAGCAACATCTCTATCCTTCCTTCCAAGTTCTAATCAAACTACACCTGTCACCTGAGACACCACCCCCACCACATATAATAATAATAATAAAAAATAAGCCAACACTTCATTCATTCATTCATTCATCTCTATATTGAAGATAGCCACGGTCAGATTTTGCCTAGATTTAAAGTTTCCCGATTTCGTCATTGACAGAGAGTAAAAGTAAAATAATAAGAAAGCTAGCCAAAAAAAGGAAAAGAAAAATTTAAAAAAGGCAAGCGCGCGAAAATTTAAACAAAGCGTGCGACTTTTTTTCTTTTTCTCGTTTTGTTTTTGATGTTTGTGGTTGGAAATTCAAAAGACGAGTTTCCTACGAAGCGCGGGTAGTTGTAGCTTGTTGTTACATTGAGATTGAGGGGAAAACGAAGCGAGTTCTCGAATGGTTTCGCCAACAAGATCCTTAAACACGAGACGTTCGATGTCCAACACGACATCTCCCATCTCCACCGGCCATTCTCCCCACCCACGCATCTCATCCGCCATGTCCTTCTTCAACACTCCGCATATCACCTTAAACAAGTCCTCCGACTCCGCTTCCTCCCTCTCTCGGATCCTCCGAAACTCCGACCAGATCTGCTGCCTCTGCTCGCCGCACGATACCGCCTTCCACGGCGGCAATTGCTGGTTCCGGTTCAAGATCTCCTGGAGTGTGTCGAAAATCAACCTCCTCTGCAGCGTCGAAGCCTTCGAGGTGTCTTTCCCCTTCAGACATTGCTGCTTCTCCAGTAACAGAAAAATGTCGCTCTCTTCCGGCAAGTAAGTGCAAGCTCGCAGAATCTCCCACACGTAAGCGAAATCACAATCCTCCGACGCTGCCTCCTCGCTGCTGCACAATGCTGCACTCCACATATCATCTTCTGATTCCGCCGCATGATCTGCAATGTAATTTCACCACATTCATTATTATTATTATCATTAACTAGTAATTAATTTATAGTATTAAAAGCAAATAAGTTTTGCATAGCGTGTGTGAATTAAAAAAATTGGGAAGATTCTCGGTGGGACAGAGAGTGTTCAAGAAGCGAGGTGAGTCAGTCCCACGTGATTGTACGATTAGAAAACAGGCACCGCACCGCAGTGCAGTGCAGTGCAGTTTTGAGGTAAGTGAATGAGCCCAACTAAGTCATGCCATGTCAACATCCCTGGGATCAAATGATTGGTCCACATTGGTGGGATTTTCGGAGAGGGAGAAGACAAACTATCCACTGTTCTCGTACTTGCAGTTGGAAACAAACCAAAACAAAAACAAAAACAAAACAGCAGCTTAAAAATAAATAAAACGCCTGCACATTTCACTTGCATAATAACATTGGAAATAAAATAGGAGAGGAAAAAAACAAAAACAAAAATAATAATATATTTTTTATTATTTGGTTTAAGAGGAAAAAATAAGAAAGATTAACTTGTAAATTGTAAAGAGAAAAATTCTTCTCGGTTCAAATTTTAAATTTTTCAGTGCTCATTTCAATCCAAACAAAGGGTTAAATTTTCACTGCTCTCCTTCAATCCAAACAAAACAAAACAAAGGGGTCTAATCTAAGACAACAATAGATGATGACATACCCCAACTTTGACCATACACTGATAATACGTCACCACAAAATCCAATTCCAATTACTATTAACACAAGCCAATAAGTTTGGTAAAAATAAAATAAAAAGTGTCTTCTCCACTGAACTAACCTTTGTAATCAATGCAGCGTTTGGTTATCGGGGATGGTGAAGCCCACTCATCCTTGTAAAAGGATGAGTCAAGAACCGATACTGGACTTGGTTGCAACTCGTTGGCCGCTGTTATTTCTGCGATGCTGTTGAGAAGCTTATCGCACCTATCCAGCAGATCTTTCCCTTCCATGTACTCTTCCGACCTGTACCTCTGCAATCACAACCATTCCCATAAATACTAATTCATTAAGATCATAGTATATTACAGAAATTAAAATTAAAATGAGCCGCAGTAAGTAACAGTTACTACCTCTGTATCGGGATATGAACAAGTGCTGAAGCTGTTGTCTGAAACGGTGGACGATTCATCCTCTGCCCCACCCAACAGCACCTTCTCCTTACGCTCAATATTTTTTCTCATCATTCTTGGTGATCCACTTGGCACGTGCTGACACGTTGCATTTGCATTCCTCCTTGGACTCACCTTGGGCGAATTAACCGGAGACACCCTTCTCGAATCAACACCCACTCTCCTCTGCGGTTCTTGTTTCCTCCGGTTCGGACTCGAACTCAGTGTTCTGCCTTGCCCCCTTACATTCCGCTCATTTTGTTCACTCCTCCGAGCCTCGTTTGTAACTCTGGGGCTCCGGCGAGGACTGGACCGGGGAGAATAATCATTCCCGGTCCGGTTCACAGATCGAACCGGTTTCATAACCACAATGGGAGATTGGTTGGGCTTGTTGTTGGAATGCAAAAGCCCCTTGAGCTGCAATGCTTCTAAGATGTGTTTCAGAGTGTGGAGATCCTTGGAAGGCTCGTTAATCCCACGCATCCGCAGCCTCCGCTCAATCTCTCCGTACACCGAAACGGTGTGTTTCGGCTCGGGGAAGAAATCCGCGGAGTCGTAGAAACTCTTCTTTAACCTCTGTTTCGGTGGATCTGCGGCGACTCTGCTATTAACGAATCGTGATTCGATGGCAGCGTTGTTGTTGTTGTTATTCTCGTAGACCACATTGGTTGTGAACTGAGCAGAAAAGAAATTGTTGGGGTCGAAGAAACGACACTGCGTTGTTAGGGGCAGAGGCGGATCTCTGGGGACTCTGGACTCGGACGCGGATCTCTGGAGCTTCGCCACGGGCCCGGGCCCAGGTCCGGGCTCCGAATCTGGTAGGGGCTCGAGGCCCATGAGCTTGGCAATGACGCTGGTGGAACGACGCTGTTTGTCGGCGTCGTTTTCGGGAGGGATCTCGCGCGGGTGAAGGTGGAGAGTTCCCTTCGCGTCCACGATGGCTCTGCTGTCGAGCGACAACCTCGGAGCTTCTCTCGAGAACTTCCACGAGGACCGCGTGCCTTCCTTGAATTCGAGAACGGGAAGCGTGGGAACATTCGCCTGGGGCTCCGAACTCGTGACCTCTCTCGCCGGCGACGGCGTTGAACGCGCCGGTGAGACTGCGGGATTCTCCGGCTCAGGCGAGGCCTGTGGAAACATAAGACAAATACGGTTAGGTTGGGAGTGTGAAAGAGGGGAATGGTGTTGTGTGAATGAAGAGTGGGAGGTGTTATTACCGGAGGGAGGCGTTTGGGGGAGTAGATGCGTTTTCCGGTGAGCATCTGGTGGCGGTCGAAGATCTGAAGGAAACCAGCCATGCACCCCATCTGCTTGTGAATATGTTTCTCCAGATTCTGGTCGCGTACGATACCCGTCGTCATGTTTTTCTTTTACTACTAAGTTTGTTCTGTGTTTGGATTGGGTCGCTCTGCTATTGTCACTCTCTGTTACTTTTGGGTATGTGTTGATTGTGAAAATGAAACCACTTCCATTTTCATATTTCACTACTAATTACACTAAGGTACACTCTAATGCTCATGATATGGGATTGGGATGATGATGATGCCTTTATCACACACTCCCTCCCTCACGCCACAATTAAACGCCAACGACCAAGCCCCAGGGCTATTTTTGTCCTTCCACTTTTATCCAGAATGACTAGCGTGTCCTCCGCCTTATTTTGACATTCTTCGGACATCGCTCCCTCCTCATTAATACACTACTTAATAATGAGTAAATTTAGATAACAAAATTACTCCATGATTCATTCTCACATCAAATAATACATGTAATTTGTGAATAGTTTTAAATTTAATAAAAAATATTTAATGTTTGGATTTCAAATATTATTACTATTTAACTTGAAAATTTGAATGACAAGACTATAGATTATAGAAAGCTGAATGTGAATGTTGTTCTTAAAATGGCTTATGCATTGGACAAAGGCTGTTGATGGCTTGTAATCTGAAACAATTTTTCATGTTTATGACAAGAGGATGCTGGATAATTCACTAGGATGAATAAGAGGGTTAAATAGTTAGCACGATATATTTTAAGATAACTTTTAAAATTCATCTTTTCCCTTTAAAATTATGCTAAACTATGTTCTTTCTATGTCCACAAAAAAAAAAACTAAAGGTTCGTTCTCAATTTAAAATTAATTTCTTCAAATTCTTTTAAATCAACCACCCTTTAATAATGACATATTATTCTAAAAGAAAGGTTTCAAACACTTATTCCGCTTAATAATATCTTACATTAATGAAAATTGATATCAAAACTGAGCAAATTTATCAATACTATTCTTGAATCAAGTGAAATCAGTCTATAACAATTGTTAATCTCAATTTGATGCAATTTTTGTGCATTTTTTCTTACATCAAACATAGTAACATTTATACTGAATGAGACAATATGAAAATGATTATTTTGTTCGTCCTATTATGTTCTTTACATGGATTTTGCTACAGTCATAGATTTGATTCACATAATTAATATAATGCAGTTATGATATTACTACTACTATTTTTTTTTTGTGTTGCTATAGTACTACTACTTTTCTTTAAGTTATTATAAATCTATTTATTTACAATATAAAGTAGTAGCATTTTTCAGCTTGCTTAACTTAGTTGAGTCTTTAAGATATTGGTTTAAAAATTAAAATAAGAAAATATTTATTTTGTAAATTATTAAAAAACATTAAAAAAAATTTAAAAAAAAATATAATTTTATATCTTATAATAAAAATATTTATATATTAAATTTCTTAATCAATATTCTTAAAATATCATATACCAACTTAGTTTCGTTAATGAAACTCCAAATGAATCAAAATTGAAGTACTATATAAAAATATAAATTGATCTGAACATAGTATTGAGGTAATTTCATTTTTTGATGCTATCTATGGATGTGGATTTAGACCCTGTTACACTAATAAGGTTAGCACAGAAAACTGCGCGCCCACTTTATTATGCACTTTACACTTAGACAGTGGAGGCCTCTGCAACATAGCCACCGTGGGCAATGCTCTCTGCCTGCGTGTCAGCTGCCAAGTGCCTTGTTTTTTGCGCCTTTTCAACCAACACTCTCTTTCAATTGGAAACCCATCTCATTTTTTCTTTTCCCTCTTTTCAACCATTGGATTCTTTATTCTTCCAATCAAAGGCTATCCTATTATGTTATGCCAACTTCTTAATATCCCACTTTTTCACACTGTAAATTAAGTGATTGAAATTAAATTATTAAACTAGTACTTAAGTTTAAATTTGATCAAAATAATTTTTGATTAAATTTATTTTTTCTCAATTAATTTTTAAATTAATCAGATTTTTTTTCTGATGAACTAGAAGGTTAACATAAAAAAAAAACTTTTTCAAACCGTAATTAATTTTATGTAAAAGCTAGAAAAGTTTCTGTGCAAATCACGAGACTAAACCTGTATACGTACTCTATGTCATTCTTTAAAATCATCAACACTGCGATGTTGCCATAATCTTGTGCAAGAGAGGGAATGCTGGAACAAGAGGTCTCTGTTCAATAACAAAGCTTGAACAATGCAACCCTTCATAGATAAAAAGTCATTGCAACAGTCGATAATGACCTATTACTGCTGCCTCATAATTTTATGCCTTGTGAACGTGGAAAAAACTGTACGCCAGGGATGAGAGGAGGGAAAATTAAAACAATTAATAATAACACGGTGGCATGATATACATAGATTCATTAATGATAAGCAAGGGATTTCTTATAAACACTTGACTTTTGTCACTAAAGATTTTATGAGTAAATTTTAACTAATAATATAGCGTATGTTGCAATCTCTTTTTGTATTTAACATTTCTTAGTCATAATTTTATGAGTAAACTTTAGTTAATAGTACAATACATGCTATAAAAAGTTCATTACCAAAATGTATTAGTATTTCTCAAAATTTTAAGGGAATGGAAAGTTTCTCTACCCATTCCAAAACATCACAGCCGTTCATCGGGTGGACCTTATTGTGAGTCAGACGGCGCGGAAGCATCAAAGCATCACATGGCAAACACTTACAAGTTCTTTGCTTTCCATTTATAATAATTGCATGGCTCATTGGCATCGGTTCAAATTTGTTTATAATGGTCCCCTACTAATGAGTTTCTAATTTAAACTTCTTAGTAAATAATGCATATACATGATCTGAATCATTCATTCACCCTAATTAAAAAGTAAAATAGAGTCATAACATAATGATCAAATTCTTAGTGTTATAGAGAGAGCATGACGAATGGCAATGCCAATTGGAAAGGGAAAAAAATGAATGCAGTGAGTGAGTGCATGCTGAGGTGAAAGTGCGACAAAGGCAAGGGTTCACTCGGTTCCAACATAAAATGGCCATGGCTGTACAGTTTGTGTGCTCTGTTTTGAACCAAACATCATGTTATGGCAACATTGTTCTGTTCGGTAGCATATTTGATAATTGTTGTTGTTGTAACTTACAAATCTCTTTTTCCTAAGTTCAAGAAAGAAAAGCGGTGAAGCGATCATAGCTTCCCTAACACTAAATTAACCAACAAAAGCGCATACTTGGAAAACTGCATAAGAGCCACGCTCCTGACTCAGCCTTTTTGTTAGGGCAGTGATCCAAGCACGTATGCAAGCAAGAACTATAACAATTTCACAAGTACACAATTTTATGATTATTTTTTTAAAATATTTCTCCATTCCGTTTCCTTTTTCTTTTGTTCTTTTCAAGAGAACAGTTTCGAAAAAGTTTGTGCAATTTCAGAATTTCTTCATATTTTTTATCGGGGAAAATTGTAGATTAGCATTTTGTGATTTCGGATACGTGTAACTCAGTTCGGGAACTTTAAAAAGGTATTCCTGGGACTGCTAAAAATTTTAAGAACAAATTATATAAATTTCGTACTTGAAGTATTATTTTCTTTCTTGTGTAGTTTCTAAAGTAATAAAATTGTTTAAGTGATTCATACAATATTAAATATTCATTATTTTTGTCTTTGGATTAATATATTTTAGTAAAATTTAGAGACTGTATTTTTTAATATTTAAAGAATTACTTAGTATGATTTCAATGTTTCTGAAATTATTTAAGTAGTTTGTTTTACTTTGGAGACCACATAACAAAGAGGCAATAGTTTAACAATAAAATTTAAAAACAATTAAATTAATAGTTTACTAAACTTTTTAATGTATATAAATTTATGTACTTCATCTATTTTTTTTCAAAAAAGAAAGAATGACTGATTAAGCTAGTAAGCAGTAACTAATTGGTTTCTAAAATTATATAATTAACATGCTAAGCTTTGAATTATGTTCAACTTAACCTTTAACAATTCATATTTTATTCTTTAATATCTTGAAAATATATGGAATATCCATTTCATTAATTTTTCTAACTAAAATTAATAAAATTTAATAAGTGTCAAACAAATGTTCCAATGTCAAATGTCTAACTCAGTTGATTGAATATGATACACTGTTTTCGATTCTAACATATAAGAAAAAATACTTGATCCAATATTTAAAAAAAATACTCCTATAGCTCACACTCTTTTAGATAGGGGTGACTAAGGATACAATCTAAACTAATGACTTGATGAATCCAAATCAAATCAAAGGAAAAAAAAAATTAAGGTTGATTTAGTTTACTAATTTAATTTAGATTTTAAAATTCTCATGACATTGGTTTAAATATCGGATTTCAACATGTAGAATCCAAATCAATCTCAACTCATACTGTATTAGTCTTTTTGATGTTGTGTAATTTTATAATTATTTTTATGTTTGCTAATTCTATAATTCTCATTTTTAATACTTTCTATTAGGTTCTTTTTTAATTTGATTATGATTTTCTTTCTCTTTTTTTTAGACTATTCAATCACTCTATCCAACCCAACCCAAATATGATTGAATTGGTTCATTCATGGTCACTTCTACTTTTATTTTTCTCTCGTCCTCCCTTTCCTTGTTTATTTTATATTCAAAAGGTTTTTTTATCTATAATACTCCTCTCATTATCCACCATTACTTTAGATACTTATTAAAATAAAACATGAATTAAATAAAAGATATTTTTGAAACAATCTCATTACTTATAATAAAATTAATTAAATTTATTTATATTTATACTAATGCACACACAGTTTTTTTATGTTCGGTATCGGATGAAGTATTAGAGAAATAAGTCAATACATAATTAAAAGTGATTTAAACGAGAGACAAAATACACTAAGAAAGAAATTTGATACGTACCCATTATTGTCCACTGAAATTCCTCTTAGCTAATTAAATATTTGTGGCTTTTTCTTCTTTTACGTTAATTAAAAAACAAAAAATTAATCACTTCATTCACTTGTTTCCTAATATATTGAACAAAGATATAATTAGTTAATCACATGGTTATAAAATGACAATTCTCGTGGAGATAATACTCTATTTATCACATGTGTACAATTGGTACACTTGCCATATTCTCAGCCATGCTTATAAATGCCAGGTCAATAATTCCACCAAATTTAATTACAGGCTCCCTAACTCACCCATCTAAATCATTGAACGAAAGGGACAGCTTTACCTCTTCTATAAAACGATAGGAGTAAATATTGAAACTAGACACCTCATTTTGCATAATATAGATAATGCTCCCGAACTCAAGGCAATTTTTTTTTAAGAAAATAAAAAACGAATTAAATTAAACGTGGCTTTTGTGGAAGCCTAGACTATGATCGATAGGATGCAGATGTCTAGTATCAAATCATGGAGACACTACCAAAATTTGTTTAACTAGAGATTCTTATAATATATGCGTTTATTTCCCTTCGTCTGTATTATTATTAAATGTATATAATTTTTGTACACCCATAGTACTATATCACTTTAACTATAACATTAAAATCTAACTAAAATAAAAATGAGCAGTAACAGTTCATATAATTAAAGTAACACATATTTATTTAACAAGAAACTCTTACTTATGAAAACCTGGGAGTAGTTTTCATACTAATTAATTTAAACTTAAAGATCGTTGGAGAAAATAAAAAGAGAATAGTTGATTATAAACGTATGGATTAAGATGGTCTGGGACACACCATTGAATGAAGTTAGGAAATGGGGGAGTGATACAATTAAAAACAAGTGAAGTCTGATGAGTTATTTCACTGCTGTCCTCTTCACAATTATGACCAGTGGCCTATTCATAACAATTGATCCAGCTACAACTAGAAAGTGATAGTTCAAGTCTTGATGCTGTTCCTTAAATTCAATTTTATTTCTGAAAAAAAAAATTCTGAACTGAAGAGTGGAGGCTGATCAATCGAGTACTCTTGTACCCAAGTCCAAAAATTTGAAGAAAATAAATTCAATAATGCAGGCCTGACTTGCATTATTCCTAGACCGCCAGCTCAAATTCTACTTAATTGTATGAGTAATGAGTTTTTAATTTGTTTGTTAGGATTTTAGAGCACGGATTTAAGTTCTCACATCTAACTAGCATCCTTTTTTGAGGGTTTCAGCTTTTCCTTAATTAATATATTGTTGGGGATTTTCTTAATTAATATATTGTTATTATAATTTTTAGGATAAATAATAACTTTTGTATCTGAATATGTAACTTGTTATAAGATAAAAATACAAAATTTAATCTCAGGATGTATTCGTGAATGTGCAATCATTTCAATAATATATACGTTCTTCTGTGTCACATGTAGACTATTTTATTAATGGTAACGGATAAAAGTTAACGATCGAATGGAAGCTAAATTTTATCGCACTTTTATCACACTTTTTATATTTTTGAAAACTAAATTTTATAATTTTATCTTTCAAAAACACATTTTTCAATGAATTCCACAAGAATAAAAATAAATATTTATCCTTGCATCCATCGGCACTAGGAATGGAAGCTTATATCTACTTGAGATGTTTAAATTTATACCACATGATATACATGCTTGCTTCTCCAATCAATAAGGTGTTTACGTTATTAAAACAATTCTTAAATTTATTTGCAGGTGTTTACGTTATTAAAACAATCAATAAGGTGTATAATTCTTATATACATGCATGCTTGCTTCTCCAATCAATAATGTATAATTTTGAATGAGTGTATTTTTAAAAACTAAAATGAGTATATTTTAAGTATACATACTGTTTTTTTGGAAAGCTTTAAGCATATATAAATACTAAAATATAAAGATTGTGCAGTATAGAGATTAAATAAATAATTAAATTCAGGAAAAGAATTTATCTCTCTAACTAATAATGCAATTTATCTATTATGCTACAATGAGTGAATCCAAGAGAAATTGCTCAGTGAGATTAATTTATGAGCAAAATGGCAACTTTCTAGCAAATAGGATTCTTGTTTGGGAACGGGCAAATTCCGCACACCAATAAAAATTTGGAAAACCTATACAAAGCACGAGATACTAAGTCCTCAATTTGAGCACCTATGATCTTGCATGCTGTCGAAAGGTTGTATTTGAGTTGATTGAGGAAAGCAAAATTAGGTTAGATCTGCATATATTCACTCCAGTTTTTATACATATGCGGTATTTAGCAATTCAAATTTAGAGATGTTGGTCGTTGTTTGCATAAAAAGGGAATATAAAAATATTAAAAATTCTGAACCTATTTGTGCCGTGCTAAATGCTAATAATATTAACGAGTGGATGATCATATCATATGAATTCACCCAAAGTAGTTGATAGATAATAGTTTATCTCAACTGATATATAACTAAAAATAATTAATTTTATATTAATTAAAAACATGGATATCATTTAATTTTTTTAATTTTAAATAAAAAATAAGATTATTTCTAAAATATATTTCATTGAAACTTATTAACATGAATAAAAAGAAGTCATTCAAAATAAAAATAATTAAATGAAGAATATTTTAAAAATGATAGTATAAAATAAGATAAATTTAATTAAAGTCATGTATATTTAAATTTAACATTCGAGATCACATTTTTGTTTATATATGAATTTATTAGCAAGATCCTTAAGACTCTTGACACTATTTAAGAAAATAAAAAAATATGTATTACAGAAATCATAAGAAAATGCAAAAAAATTATGAATAACAATTTTTTATCTTCTAATAAAAATATTTTTACTTTAATTTCTTTAACTAATATCTTTAATGCAAGGGTATTGGTTAGTATGTATCATGTAATAAACGAATTTTGTTTTGTGAAGATGTCTTTAAAGTTTAAAGTTTAAAGCCTTGGTAGAGGCCCTTTTCCACCAAACCCGTACTGGCAGTTAGTGGAATAGCAACCCTTTAAATATTGAGTTATATACTTATAGAGGGTCTTAAAATATTCATAAAGATAACAGAAAGTGGTGTATAATACTTATTATTTATATATGCGTAGTGATTTATGATCTCAAATGCGGTCAAGCTGCCATCCCATGTGGTTTGTCCTATTAGCTCTTTTCTGATTGATCCATGTGACTCTATATAAGTTCCGCCTATCTTTCACAGCTGAACCCTTATTGGTTACATTTATGGTTCACAGTAACATAACACTAAATTACATTTTCGTTTCTGCAAACATCATCTTTTCCTTTTATTCTCATCTTAAAACATACAAGCGCATCTTCACTTAGGATTAATTATGAGTTTACAATTAATTTTTAGATTAAGTAAATTTTGATTAATGTCTGTGTTGTGTTAGATTTAAAATTTTGTACTAAATTTTATAATTAAAACATTTAAACATAAATGACATTACTTCAAAATCAATTTTCACAACATCCATTCCATTCAAATGCAGGTTAACAAAAATCCAGTAATAGTAATATGTATATGCATGCTCTGAAAATAAAGGCAGGCAGCAGCAATCCCTTTTCCTTCCAATTTAGAAGTATGCACAATAACAGAAATGTGATTCAAAGGCCATTTGATCTGAGTTGACATAAACATATGCAAGATTGGAGTCACAGACTGAGAGTTAGAGTGCAAATGATACGAGTGAGTCTCATATTAACACAAGTGATAGTAGCCCTGGCGTGGTGGTAATAATATCTGCTACTTAGCACAAAAAGGGCAAAAAAGAGACAAGAGAATGAGCGGTCCCCATCATCCTCAATTTCCCATGTCGTGGTTAATTATATGAATGATAAGAGAGCTCAGTTCCCAATCCTGAAACTCCCATGTTATATTTCTTCTCACCGACCCTCCACCGCACACATTTCTTAATCACTTTCCTCTTCATCCAATGCCACTTTTTTTTGCTCCAAATTTGACTTGTAACTAATTGTAAGACTACTTTTGCATTATTATTATTATTATTATTATTTTTATCTTTATCGATGTTAGTTCGTTACATTATTATTATTTTATTTTTATTGATGTTAATTTGTTAAAATATTAATGTTATTAGGAGAGGGAATCAAGTCCTCCATTTTTTTTCTTTTAACCATTTAATCCACCTTATATTTTTGAATTACATTTACATTATATTTTAATTTGTAAATCATAATTTTAGTCAATAAAAAATCAACTTTTTTTTTACCACTACTCAGACTATTGTTTGGGATACAAAATCATGTTCAAAGGCATTTTAACCATTATTTGGCTAAGCGAAACAGTTTATTTGTAAATGAAAATTAGTTCATGCTGCATGTTATGTGGTTATTTCAAAAGTCTTAAAAGAAACAAGTTAATTGGATTTTAAATGAAGCGAAATAAAACATCTGTCTAAAGTTAATCTTTTGTATAAACTTTATTTGTGATATGTTGTTAACTAAGTTTCTCACAAATTCTGCAACCATTTTTTAAGTTGTTGATTGAGTGGATCTTCTTATTCTACCTATTTATTTGGTCAAGCATTTTTGCTTATAAATAATTACTCAATGTAGTAGATTAATTATAAGGGGTTATTTTGTTTTTCTTTTTGCATTTTCACTTTATTTTCTATATTTTTGAAGTTTATATAAGAAAAAATGAAAACAGAAATTAATAAAAAAAACATTGTTTTACTATTTTCTCATATAAAATATAAAATAAAAATAGAGAATACTTTTCAAACTAAATAACCCTTTAATTCCCTAATTTTATCTCTCTTATTCCTTCTCCATTCTTTGAGATTGGATTAACATAATTTAATTTTTTATTTATTCTATCACTTGAGCTCATTTTAGACGGACCTATTGCCTCACGAGCTTTATATAAACATGACTCACACTTACACTATTTTGGTTAAACATAGGACATTTTTTTTATTACAAATTTAATATAAGTTCCTTCATCAAACAATTTTATTACGATTAAAAGAGTTTTTAAAATATTCAAATAAGTGTATGTTAGATTAGTTGCAAAAAATAATATTATTTTAATAATTTATTATAGATATAATATTTTATTATTGCAATTAATTATGTGAAATAAGTTTTATATTTGCACGTTTCAGGTGAAAGTAATTTTAACTAATAATAAAATAAAATTCTTTTAATATCATAATCAATGTTCTGACAAAGACATATTAATGAATAGTAATATGATAGTATTTGAAGCATGGTTGGTCATGAAACAAAACAGTTTATAGGGGCTTCTCTTAGTGATGATATATATTATTGTAGAAAAGAGGTGATTGGCAGAAAGAAAGGGATATAGGAATGGCGAATGAATGATGAAGGTGAGATGGGATTCTGATTCCTCTATCTTGGACCACTTCCAAGACTCCCCACCCACATGGATTCTCTGTTTCTTTTATGTATCTATATATGCTTCGCCATATTTGTTCCTTGTATTTGGGTACAACACCCACTGCACCTTTTGTTTTTTTCCCCTTTCCCTATCCAATTCCATTAGCCATCAAGGCACAACCCCTAGAACAACTTTGCCTTTGACCGTGAGGGGTATTATAGAACAATTTCTTATGTCCACTTTCTTAAATATTAATTCCACAAATGATATAGGTACTTTTGGCTTTAATTATAACATCCATTTCGCTAATTCATCTTACTTAATAAAAATAATTAATTTAATTAATCGTATTAAATATCCCAATTATTTGTATTTTGAATTTAAAATTATTCTTTTCTTATTTCTTTATCTAATTAATTACTTGTGATTAATATTTAGAAAGATAATAATTAAGTAAGAGTATATAAATAAAAATAATAATTAATGTATATAAAAATTAAAGAAGAATCTTATAAAAATGGACAAACAATTTTTTTTTTAAATCTTATAATTAAGAATGAAGAGTGTATTTATTAATTGTATGATACATAAATTCAATCCCTGCAAATACATTATTTTGATGATAGGAAGATATAATTTATTTTATTATAAGAGAACTTGAGACAGTTTAATTATACTAATTCTACTTCATTGTATCAAATTAATGTCCATTGTGGGGTTTCAATTCATGCAATATTATATATTTATTATATAATTGGACAAGACTTATATATATATAATAAACGGGTTTTAAAGTGAGTTAAAAAAGATATGTTCGCCCTTTAATTTTGAATTAATTTATTTTGACAAATAATTTTTAATTTGTTAAGAAATTAATTGAGATCATAACATATTTTAAATTATATAATTTCACTTTGCTCACTTTAAAATTATTTAATTTCTGAAAAGTCTTTTCATATTCAAATCAAGTTCTACTAGTATGTATGTATAAAGTCAGATATCAGAGAATCCATAACATAACGAGAATTATTGGGTGTAATAATTAAGGTGAAAGATTATGCATATCTCTAACCACGTTATAATGTAAGGGTGGAAAAGAATTTTTTTGAAGGTCTTCATGTGATAGATTACATGGCACCCTTGTCATCTAGTGGGGAAGATTAGTTATCTTTTTCGCGTGGAATTTGATTATATAATTACCCTACGGATGTTCTGACTGCAATAAGACATATATAGGAATATAAGCACGACCTAATCTAAAACAAGGGTCAAATTTTATATATCCCAAAAAGAGAGCAGTCTCCTAACATTCACATGCATTTGCTTTTCTGTTTATTTCTTACCTAAAAACGGGAAATCAAAGATCCCAAGTCCAAAAGAAGATGATGAGTAACGAAAAGATGAATCTATGCACATGATATGCGGGGGGGGGGAACAGTTTAGTAGTGTCTTCTGCTAGATCTTTTTCTTACATATAACTTTCTAACAGCATGTATGACCTTATTACACTTTACCAAGTTAGAAAAATTCGTACAATTAAGGAAATGATAAAAAAAAATGTTCATAAAAATGACACACTATAGTAAAACAGTGTAACTTGTTTAAATCAATAATTCTTGTGCTTTTTTAATAGCATAGATAGCTAAAAACGAATGTTATGATTAGTCTAGCTAGTTGGGTAGACCACTGATTCATTCATCAAGAAGGAAAATAAAATATTGCAGCTAGCAGAGAACAGAGGTCAGTCCTATGCTGCGAATGAGGTCACATATATTATAGGGTTTAGATATAAGATAGTAATGGAATAGAATTCGATTTAATTACTACTATATTTTTCTAGTTTTCCTTGAACGAAAGGCAACTAGCCAATAACATGAAGGATTTAATACTAGGGGAGGGTTGTTATATATACATATGCTTGGCTCGTTGTTCTAAGTAGTTGGTGCATTAAAAATATGTAGATATAGAAACACTCTTAATTTATTAATTAAGCTGGGGGAGGACAAAGTGAAAGCGATTTGGAAAAGGGAAAAGAAAATGATGTATATGTCAGATGAGATGAGGGATAAATGATTTAAATGTATTTGTTGAAATATTTATTTATTTAAATAAAATAAGCAATTTTTATTTTTACAGTGTTTATCTAACTTATTTTTTTTAAGAAACAAATTTTATTTATTTTTTTAGAAAATACTTATATAAAAATATTTATTTTAAAATTTAAATAAAGTCATCCAATATTAGATGTGTTAAAAAAATGATTAGTGTGAGGGGATGTCTCCATCATCTTAATTTGCTTGGGACGCGTACCCATTTGCCAAATGCAGTGCTCTTTCTCATCGATAGTAGCCATTCTCACATGCTACCACACCATTCTCTCTTTGCTAACTTATTGGGGGCACTTCATTGGAGGATTCAAAACATGGCTACATGCTTCATGCACACTCCATAGTCCATGCTCGTACAAAGACTCGTGATTATGGTCAATGACTCCCCCCTCTTACTATAATCATCAATTGAAGTTTTCTATGAATTTTATTTTTAAATTATTGTTAGTTCAGAATGCCAATTTTTTTACTTTCAACAATGTAGATGCTGACGAAGATGATGCAACGGTCTTTTTATGGGCCATGTTTCTTGTACTGAATGAGATATTAATTCTCATATATATTTTTTTTTGTTATTCACTGAACAAATACAAAGAAATGCAAACAAACTAGTGTCTAACAAAAATTGTATGATCACCTGCAAGTGTCATTAGCAGACCCAAATGGCCGAGTTTCACTGTTGAAAATATTTGCTAGTGGCACATAAGTTAGTGGCATGGGTTACATTACAAGTATTCTTCGTGAGGCATCCTACTGGATAAAAGTTTACTAGTGATACAATTGTCTCTCTAATTTATTTAATGCACTTATATATCTATTCTTAAATTCAAATGACTTATAAAGATACATATCTAACTCTCGAAAATGATATACTAAATAATACAAGAAAATTAATTAATATAGCTAACAACATTAAATTTATTAATAATTTGATTATTTTGCTAAAATTACCTTTAAATTTATTAGAACTCATAATTTCTCTCTTTCCTCCTAATTATTTTCACACCTAACTAATTAATGTGTACTAGTCTTCTTATATAATCCTTATAAAAAAGATAATATATTTATCTTTTAAATATATATCATTTATTGTAAAGTAATAAGAGATATTTGAGAAAAAATAATTAACGCAAAAGACAATTTAAAAAAAGTTTTATAAAAAGAAATAAATAAAACTGTAAATAAAGTCTTATATTTCAAGATGGATGGAGTATTTGTTATGTTAAAGAATCCAACTCAATTGGTTAAACAAAATACATAAATTATTGTAAATTTTCTGATACTATTTTGATTCCTACATATAAAAAAATAGTTATAACTCTAATTCACATTTATTTTATTTTAAGTATTTAAAGACAGAAAGTAATATTACCTTCGTTCTGTTTTTGTGTTGTTTAACATTGTTGTACAAGAATTAAAATATATAATTAGTAATCCCATTAAAAATGTTTAATAAAAATAAAATAATTTTTTTGAAATGACTAAAATATATATATTTCTTCTAAAAAGTGCCACTTAAAAGGGCTGGCAGGGCCTTGAGAGTTAAATTAATAGTGAATTTTAAACAAGATAGAGTCCAACTAATCCTTGTAGAAAATGGAGTAAAAGGTTTGGATTTATATGGGGTATTTGAATGCTAATTAGGTGGCGGGCATGCCGGCCACTACAACTTTATTTATTTGTCTGTTAGTCTTTGATGCAGGCGAGGCGCACTATAGATAATTGATCAGAATCAAGAATAAGAAGCAATAGTTGTTTAGCTCCAATCCAAGGACAAGCAAGTGATGATGCCGCCAGAAAACATTGACTCGTGTTCTTTCTCTTTGCAGACTATGCTTGCACGGTTGCACCCTACAATTATTGCTCACTTAGCTTCACCTTTTCTTCACAAATATCACATTTCTATCCGCTTCTAGATAGAGCCTAAATCCTGAATTTTAGTATGTTAAATGCAGCAGATTAACCGCTTGAAGAAACTGGATCTTATTTTTTATTTTGGACCGTACCACTGCTGTCCAAACATTGAGTATACAACTAATTTCAATTGAGCCGAATAGGACTTATTTTGAGTAGTATAAGTCTTTTCATTTTTCAACCCAGTTGTATTTTATGGACTCTGAACTCAAACTTCTAATTAACTTAAAATCATTCTTTGTCACTTCATGTATGCACTTTGTGGTAGCAAGCACTAAAAAGTCACAAATCAAACTTAAAAATAGTGTCAAGATGGGTCTCTTATACCCATTGATGAAGCTCCAAGTGGATAGCTTGAGCATAAGGAGAGGAAACTCACCTTAATTGTAGTCATTCCTAGGAAGCATGGGGTGTTGAAATTTCACATTGTGACGGATAATCTTAGACAAGAGAAGGACATATTGAATTCTTATAATTATTAAATATAATGTGAAGATATAATATATAAACAAAAAATAATTGTTACACATCAATTTTATAAGATGAAATTAAACTTATAATCCAATTTCTAACATAATATCAGCTTAAATTCATAATATTGTCACATAATCCTTAACATGTCTCACTGAATTGTTGACATTTTCCTATATATAAACTCATAATTGGAAAAGACAAAACACAACAGTAGTTTAGGCAGCATCAAATTTTAGAACCGACTTGGTGGCTAGAGCTTGATGTTGATTGGAACTGTAATAAAGTTTACATTTGAGAATGTTAATAAAATAGTATCTTATAAGAAATAGAGGATGAGAGATATTGGAACCATCACATGCACAAGCTTTCCCCCAAAAATGTACACTTCTCCAGCAGACAATAAAGTGAAATGAACCCCTTTTTAGATTACTTTGCGATCAAAATCTTATTGCTGGTTTTAGACATCACAAGTATGCAACAGTATAAAAATGGAGAACAAACAATGTCTTTTTTTTTTTCAATCCAACAACATTATGTTTCACTGTTAAGCACTATTACTGGCACTATCATTTGACTATATGTCCAATTCAGTAGCTACTGTTTGTCTTTGAACCCATCTTCATCACATGATGTCACCATGCCTCAACTTCTAGCTACTGCAACATCCACACGCCTCTTTTGCCCGAGGTATTTTCTGCCTTTATCAGCCATTCTTCTTCTACACCCACTAATAATAGAAAAAAATAAAAAATATCCTTACTTATAGCTTATATATATTGACAATTCGTAAGATTTATATGAATTGTTAATGCGTAAGTCATTACGAATTTACAATCCGTAATTTAAAATTTATATATGTAAAAGAATATTTTATTAGATCAAAATTAATTATTATAAAATTTATTATATAAACTTATATATATTAAATATACATTAGAAATTTTCGTGTTATATATATATTATTAATTATTTTATAACATAATTAGTCTATTAATTCAGTTGATTAGAGTACTATGAGGTGAAAGTCATATAATTTGAGACTTGTGTAAAAGAAAAATAGCTGGGCAGAAAGAAAAAGCCTTTGCCCGATTACGTGATGTGAATGTATATGTCATTATCTGCCATTACCATGATAAAAATAGAGTGTATCCCAAGGTTGCGCAAAGACAATTTCTGCTTAGATCATGGCCCCCTTCAGCTCTTTGGTTAAAAAGGCTGAAAAGTAGTAGGCCGCTAGGCCCATTGAATTGTTTACTTGTTTTCATTTACTTTCCTAATTACATTTACTCTTTGAATGAACCAGATTTCAGCCGAAACGAGAATAATTATTATGCAATAGAACAGCTACAACTATAAGTTGTTGGTGTTGTGCATGAAAGGAATTAAAAATTTAAATATAATACCAGCTGAAAGCAATTTTGTGGAAGGCAAAAGAAGAGAGAGGACAAGGGCGGCAAATTTACAAAACTGGTAATTTTTTTTTAAAACTAGAGGAATGAACAGAGTTTGAAAATATTACAGGATATGGGTAAGTTGTGTTAACACAACTTTAGAATTGTCTTTTTTCTTTAAAAAAAAAATATACTAAAATCGTGATTCAAAACACAACTTTATATATATATATATATTACAACCTTATAAAATGGTATTTTAAAATACGACTTATCCATATTCTGTAATATAAAAAAAACTACCCCAGTTTTGTAAATTTGTCTAACAAAGACACTCAGAAAGTAACGACTTGTTAAATAAAATACCAAATCTTAATCATGCGTTTGGATGGGAAATTTTAAAATATCATAGAATTTGAAATAATCATCAATTCAATTGATAGCAATTCAATGTCATTCAGTTTTAAATTAACTTGTTTGGATTATTAGTTCTTGGAATTTTGATAGTAATTAGTTCTAAATAACTACAGTTTTTGCTTTTAAAGTGTCTTCTCTCTCCATTGCACATGACTTCCAAAACTTGACTATGTTTCTCCTCGCTTCAAACAATCAAAGATGATGAACCATCTTATGGTACATCCTCCGTGGTGATCACGGTTTGGTTTGTCATAATTTCCGACTCTTTATAAACATATTTATCTTTAACTCTTTGTCAGTGGCTTGGTTCAATACTATTCATTGGCAATTTGGATCCCTAAAAGAGAATGCAAAGATGATGGCCGAAGATTGAAACTCTAGTGAGAAAGGTTCGCTAGAGAGAAGCAAATAACACAAACGATAGAGGGTTAAAATTTTGTTCAGATGAAGATGGAGAGATGAAACCAGAGACTAGAATTTTAGAAATTCCACCTATTTTAGTAGAATTTCAAATTCTTAATTTTTCAAAGAATTGAAATGCTTAAAATTCTTCAAATTGTAGTCTTAATAGTATCCAAACAGAGCATTTTAGTGAGTAGTAATTAAAATACCTTAAAAAATCACATTACCAGCTTAGATTGCCTCATCGAAACACAGGGTTAGGCTTAAAAGTAACATGATTACAAAATCTTATAATAACATTTAATTGTGAAATGACTCAGATGGGGGATTATTAACTTTCTTTGCTCTCCCAACCCCAAGAGGTCTGCCCAGAAAACCTCGTATCATTCAGGACTAGTTGATGACTCGTCAAACCATTGCAAGACCTTTCCAAAAGCCATCACCTTCAAGGCTAAATGATGCTAAAATGTCAATAATGTCTCATGCACACATGAAAGTTACCACCAAGGTGTATTAACATTTGGATTGGGATTACAAGCACAAATAATGATATTTCTCAATTGAATGCAGTAAATGAATGTGATTATATATAAACTGCATTCAGATCAGAATCTAATGTAATAAAAGCAAGGATCCATTAAAGAATTAGTGTGCGTGGTATTAAGATGTCATCAAACATTTTCTTCAGCTCCAGAGTCACTTTAATGCAGTTATATGTGGCATCCTATTTGCAACGCATGGCAATTGACACAGCTTCAAATCAAAGTATCCAACATCTACATGCTTGTGGATCTTGAGGCCCTTCAAACCATCTATCCCATAAGAGGTTCACCGGTCCATGGACTCTGTTAGTAGAGAAAACATATGAGTACTCACTTCACTTACAAGTCTACAGGCAAAATGAAATTCAAAGTAAAGATGTGGGTAATAGCCATTACTCTGGGAGTAATGGATCAGGCCTACTTTCCATGTTTTGTAGCAATCTGCATTACGTCAAGTGAAATTGTTTAGACCTCAAGTTGACAAAACTACGAAAAAACCATGCAGGGTTTATTCAGCCCCCAAGTTGACAAAAGGGTCCATCAACAGAGAAACACCAAATCTTGCTGAATGGGCAAATCCAACAAGTCTGTTTCAGGTTTATAAAATTTAAAATCTCCCATGAAACAGTACTTACTCTGTGCATATGGTCGACACATTTTCTGTTTTCTCAAGCTCTTCCAATTCTTCCTGGAAAGAGAATGAATACAAATGAAATGACAAATGCAGGAAATACAACAAGGGAGATAATTGATTTTTCAAAGCAGCTAACTATTGGCTAACACTAAAAGAAAACACTCAGCTTTGTAAATTGGCCTAGCATTAATTAAAGCAATTAGAAAAACCCTTTTTTTAAACATTCACACAACACGCATATGACAAGAACAACAAATTTGTTGGAACATGGAACCAAGGGCTTGTTTGGTGTAAGAAAAGATTTATTTTCACAAACAATTACAAAACTGCTAACATTATTTCAACTTTGTTTCCCGTCTTCAAAGATTTTCATAGGAAACAGTAAAAACATGATTTTTTTTTGCTTTTATTATTTTTTTTGTGGAAATATTTGAAAATAGGAAACAAAGTAAGAATAAAGTGATATTCTTTCTGTAATTATTTGTGAAAATAAAAAAATGGAAAAAATGTTTTGTTAAACCAAACAGACCCTGAATGACTAAATTATAAGCATTTGTGCTAGGATGTGATAGGAACAATATGAAATTAAGAGAAAAGATGATTGAGCATAGATAAAGGGAAGAGATTGGGATTACAAAGAATCAAATGAGTTTTATGCCAGGAAGGTCTACAACAGAAACTATTTATCTTCTACAGGGCTGATGGAAAGGTACTAAAGTAAAGAAAGAGACTTTCGTATGATTTTTATTAACCTGAAAAAAGTATATGATCTAGTGCTAAGAGAAGTATTGTGAAAGGCTATGAAAAAGAAGGGTGTTCTAGTGCCTTATATCCAGACCATACAAAACATGTATGATGAGATAACCACTAGTGTAAAAACTCCTAGTGAAGAGACTAAGGACTTTCCAACAAGGGTAGCCTTTTGTCCTTATTTAGTTAAATATGGGATGTGTTTACCAGAGACGTAACAAAAGATTATACCTGAATACATGCTACTTGAGGATGATATAGTTCAAATTTTAGAATCAAAAGATGTTAACTCTAAACTTAAGCTTTGGAGACATACTTTGGAATCAAAGGATCTTCGCTTTAGTGACAGTAAGACGGAGTATAGCATTGCAATTTTACCAAGAAGCAAAAGGAAAATGTTTTGGTGGTAAAATAGGAGATGTCACACAACAGGTTTCTTTTTTTTGGCAAATGACAACAGGTTTCTAAGTACAAAACAATGTGGAAATTAACAAAGATGTCACACACAAGATGCAAGTTAATGTGGAAAAAAAGCATTGGGGGGTTATTTGTAATTGAAATTTGCAAAGTACTAACCAATCTCAAACGGGAGTTTTATTGTACTGTTATAGAACCAACTATACTATATAGTAGTGAATGTTGGGGTTCAAAGGGATAACACGAGAAAAAAGTGAGTAATAGAAATGAGAATACTAAGATAGATGAATGGCCACACAAGAAAAGCCAAGATACAAAATAATTGTATAAAGGAAATATTAGTGTGACAACTATTGAGGAATGGACGATAGGAAATTGAATAATTTGTTTTAGACATGTGCAAAAAAGGCCATTAGAAGCACCGGTGGGGAGAGTAAATCTCATGGTTTTCTAGCCCTGTGAAAAAGGATACGAGATCAAGAAAGACAACAACAACCAAGATACAACTGTTTTCATGTATCGCTGCAAGAGGGGAGGATGGAGCCCATTATTTGTCTACAACAGGCTGCCAATAGATGAAGTTTTTCTCAAGCTTTCTTCTTCTTTCGGTATATAGATAGCTTTATGTTGGTTTGGGTTTTAGGATTACCATGTTCGATGTTCAGCTTTCTGTTTCTTTAGTCAGGAAGGGATATTTGTTGAATACAGTTTGCATTATTTTTGGGGAGGCTTATAGTTATCATAGGAAGGGATCGTTTATTTTGTGAAGCTGGCAGAGGTGTTGCTATAGTCTGAGGTTGGTTTGTGGTGTCTTTATTTTTTATGTAACTGCTGCCAGGCTGGTACCGATATCACTCCTTGTGTCTCGGTCCAGACCTGGTGTTATATTTATTATATGATCGGTTTTTGCCTTGCAAAAAAATAAACCAAGGTCCTATCCCACTAGGTGAAGTCTTGGCAACATGGATCACACAAAACCATTCAGCTTGATTAAAGACCAAATCTTCAAAGATATCATTTACCATGAAATCTCTATTAACAACTTCCTCCAATGTCCTTGCTCTCTTTCCCCTCTTTTTCAGAAGACTAAAAACCATGCAATCTACTCTCATGACTGGTGCTTCCAGTGGCCTTCTTTGTACATGAATAATATTCCTGAGAATTTGGTTTTTGACCAAGTTCAGTGGCTGTCGTGTGATCCATATAATCAACCTCACTTGATGGGATAAGGTTATTGTTATTGTTATTGTTCTTGTTTGCTAGGAAGTCATAAAGTCTGACACATGAAAAATAATTTTGCCTCCATTATAAGTTATTCCCTTTCAAATTTTCTCATATAATTTTAAAGGAAACAAAAAAAAGGAAGCTGAAATTTCAATTAACTGCTCAGATTTCTCAGAAGAAAAAAAATTCATATGGCTCTAGATATTTTTGAACTTTCAAGACATGCAATGGAATGAACTGTCCGTGTCATATCTATCAGAAGATAAATGCATTATGCATCAAAATTGGGTTCTGCTTAACTTAGAAGCATATGCTCTTTTGTCAATATGCAATGGAATTAGTGGTCTGTGGACAATTGAAGATAATTTTATATAGGGCAACAAATTTTTGTGACATCAAAGTATGCAATATACTAAGTAAAAAAATACACACCTTAGGAATAAGAAACAGCATATAAAATCTCTGGAACATTTGTGAAACTAATTTGATAATGTCTATTCCATAATCTTTCCCTTGTAAATAACAAATGTATTGTCATTTACAAGTTATGAGCAGTTTAACAAATGAAATGGATTGCTGCCATCACAGAGGATGCAAATTTCTCTCTCTCAAATTGTTTTGTCAATTTGCAATGCAATTGCCAATTAGTGGTCTGCATACCATGGACAACTGAAGATAGTTTCAAATAGGGCAACAAACTTTGTAGCATCAAAATATGCTATACACTAAGTAGAAAAATACAACTTAGGAATAAGGAACAGCATATAAAAGCTCTGGAACTGGTTGATTTATGAAAGTGATTTGATAACATCTATACCCGTACTCCTTCCCAAGTAAATAATAAAAGTATTATTGCTAGTACTTATGAAAAGTTTAACAAAGGAACTGGGTAGCTGTCATTATAGAGGATCCAAATTTCTCTCTCAACATCAAAAAATTAATGAGAATGGCAATGACACACTAGAATAACCAAGAGAGGAGCGTCAAATATTGATAGTCCTTTACAATAATTTATCAAGCATGAAATTAAACAGAAAATCCAACAGGAGAATTCCTTGTGCTTAAAAATTATCTAAACACGAAAATTTCTAAAGTACTGGTCCTATTGAGGGTCCACAAATGACTTGAAATTTCGAAACTAACAAACTAGGGAGGGCATTGTGACTAATTGGACACCCATCTATATTCTATGGCCATAAGGGAAAAATTCAGAGCATTCATGCATATCACTGAGAAGTAATCACTTAACTTAACTGTTTGTTTCAATTTTCCACCAGTAAACCCGTGTTATCACTTATCAGTATAAAAGCCGAGGACGTGTGAATTTATTAAGAACAAATTACGGTTCTAAAGAGGGGGAATATGCGGAGGGTAAAGCCAAACATGCATTGCTAGAACTGAGGCCAATGCTTGTCATTTCAAAACCCAGAAAGAAACCAGATCCAAATGATGCTCCTACGTTAATCAAAATAAAAAAATGCTCATATTTTGTTACACTTAACACACAAATATTGTTTAATAGTCCATTTTTTTTAATCAAAATTAGACATCGCATGCACACTATACACAAACCAGAGTAAAAAATTGCTAATTATACTACATTGCCAAAATTGAAGAAATTTAAAAATAGAAAGCAACATTTTGAAAACAGAAAGAAAGTAAGAGTAGTTAAGTAACCTGAAGAAACATGGAGTCTTGGTCGAGACGCTTCAATTCGGCAAGAATCCGGTGCTTGCCTCTCTTATCAGTCCCTCCTGCACCCGCAGCTGAAACAACAACAACAGCGGTTTCTTCATCCGCCGACGACGCCGTTTCAGACGCCATAAGCGAGTGTCAGCTACCACTCATCCAGCAAAAAAAAAAAAAAAAAACACCCCCACCTTGCACCCTTGCTTGGTTGTGCTTAATAATACGATACAGATCTGAAACAAACACTATGCAGTAATAATGATAATAATAACACACATTTTATTTACAGAGGAAAAGAAAAAAACAAGGAAAGTCTTAAGTGCTTTCTTTCTTTTCACTAATCCTATTACTCAGAAAAAAGCCCTTTCTCTTTCTACATGCGCTCCGCGCGCCCATCGAAATCGAAATTATATGAGGCCATAAAAAAGCGAGCCTTTTTTCTTCTCTTTTGCTGCTGTCATTTTCATGCCTTTAAACTCTGCTTAAGTGCTAACCATTAAGAAGACACTGTTGCGAAGCGCTTTTGTTTTCCTCAGATGACTTGGTCTGGTCATTCCAGTTTGGCAGACAACAGCAACAACTTGGATAATGAGACCACATAAATGCGTGTTTGGATTCACCCTCACGAAATTAATTTTGATAGGACTGAAAAAATATAATTTTTTTCATCATAATTAATTCTACGATAATTTTAAAAATAATTTAAACGTACTCATTGTAATCTACCATAATTTTGAAAGCTATACAAACGTAGTTATCTTTTACTAATCATTGATTCAATGATTCAATTTATTCTTTATCCTTTTCACTTAATTTCTTTCTCCATGTGGATATTTTTATTCCTTACTTATCACATTTTTTATTCCTTTTAAAATTATCTAATATTATCAAATATGTTTATTAGAATTGGATTAGGGTTTCATCTGACCTCCAAAACTAGTTTGTGAGTGTGTTTAGTAAAGTAACATTTTAGTAGCTTATAAACTACTATTTCAACTAATTCATAAGCTAATTTGACCAAAAGTTGAGAACACAAATCAAAGAGCTAACCATTTTGAGAATAAAATTTATAACATTTATATACGGGTGATTTGTTAACAGCCCAATAACAGGCAGGCTGATCAAATTTGAATTTGACTTTAATTTAAATCCAAAAATTAGTTTGTGATGTAAGATTCATCCCTTATTAAAATAGTGTGATTTTTCTAAACTACTCAATGTTCATCGGTAGCTCCTTTTTAGGTTTCAATTTCTTATACTTTTTTTTTTGCATATTATTTTATTTTCTCTCTAATTTTTATATTTTCTATCCTTATACAAATTTTCATCCTTATCGATACCTTTTTTTTTTGTATTCTTTCGGTTTGAAGAAGAGTCCAAAGAAAATTGGAGGCTTGGTGCGGGGTTCTGAGAATGGGTCATAGGTTTCTCAAGAAACTTGGTCCACTTGGAATCCACCACAACTTTTATTGCTAAGTTGTGGGGTGCATTGGATTGCTTGTATTGTATCATCTTGCTTGATCTTAAAGTAGAGTTACTTCTTGACTCTGCTATTTGATTTAAAGCATTTTTGGTGCCAGTGTGGAGGATTGCAAATGCAAGCCTTTATTGGAGAAAATCAGGAGAATGCTTGGGTTGGACTGGGAACTGAAGATTATGCACAATTTCAGAGAAGCGTAATAGCGCATGTTTGACACTCTTGCGGCAATGACTCTACAGCATATTGTTTTGGTACAGTAGGAATTTAAAGACATACTACAACATAATTAACCCTTTTTTTTTTCATTTTATCCATTTTCGTGTTACTTGAAATGCTAAGATAATGTGCTATGAAAATAGCATTATTTTATTTTAAAATGTACTATTTATCTCATTTATAGAGTAAGTAAGTTAGGTTTGTGATTGTCCTAACTAAATTTAGTAAGTTAGGTTTGTGATTGCTGATTAAATGTAATCTCTGCTAACCTTTCAATCTTAAGTAAGTAGGTAGAGAGCATTAAATCCCCACTAAAATATTTCTACACTTGATTTTCATTTTTCTTCAACATAGAGAAAATACTTATGTAAATTGTATGTTGCTCTCCTTTTCATTTTTATTTGTGTCCTAATGTACAAATTAATTAGTTACACAACACAAAAAAAATCATGAACTAAAGAAGGAAGATGGAAAGTGCAGTGATACACACGGAGTCAAGACGTAACAAAATTTATTGTTCTTTACAGGAACTGCGTGAGCGTGGTCTTCTTCTAAAGGCTATTCTTACAATTTAAAAAGTAAATATGAAAAAATTTTAAAAAAATGAATTTTTTTATTATTAATACTTAAAGTTATTTTTAAGTATATAAAAATAATAATTTTTCAATAAAGAATAAAATATTTATTATACTTTTGCATTTTAAATACAATAAATAATTTTTACCATTTGTAGACATTTACAATCAATTCTAAAAACTAACGTTAACAAGAATTGTAAAAATTGATATAGCTACTCTAGTCTAAATAAAGCGTGCAACTTTCTTGTCATTGTTTGTTCAAGGCATACTATAAGTTAACAAAAACAAGCTTACTTAAATAAACATCATTATTTCATTAAGCAAATCTACAACGGGTCATCTTGCAATTGACATCCTGGCATTGCAACAACAATCACAGAGGAACCAAATTCTCTTCTTACTAGTAATACTAGATTACTGATCCTTATTTTAATATCTCCCTCTCAAACAATCACAAAACCAACAAAAGAGCTAGAATATTTTATCCTTCATTGAGTTCATTCCATTAATTGAGCATCACTCGAATTAAGTTCTTAGTTCCACAGTTGGCCATTCAAGATTCTTTTCAGATGTCAAAGGCTCAGTAGCAGTCTCAAGCTTCTCTCCATCACCCCACAATGCATATGCAACTTCGCCATGGACTGCTTCATCCCCAACTTGCAAGTCATCTTCACTCAGCCTAAGTGGAACTATGATCCTAACCAACAAGCACACAATGCTAGTTGTGGTGACATTGAGAAGTATCACAAACACAATGCCAAGAAGCTGAACCATCATTTGCCTGAACCCTGCATTTGGCCTCCCATTGAATATGCCATAAACAAGACCCGTATAATGTAGGGAATCTTCTACTCCATAGAAGAGATAACAAAGCTTAGGGTCAGCAAAAAAACCAGCCAAAATGCCACCTAGGCTACCAGCCACGGCATGGGTGTGGAAAACTGCTAGAGTATCATCAACTTGTTTGAGGAGCTTACTTTCTTTGTGCAGGACCATCATTGTGTACCATGGGATGCTTCCGGACATCATTCCCATTATGATTGCTGCCCAACCTTGCACCACACCTAATCTCAAGTAAATAAATAAACCAAGTTTCAGATTTCCTAAGAAATTCATTTTAGTCACAACACTAGAAGCATATATAATATGATGCTTGGTTAATTGTAGTTTTTATTAGTACTTGGAAAATGGATCATTTTTGTTTGTTTAACTCACCAATTTTCTGAACCTTAAATTTTAGTTCTTGGCACTACTGAAATTCATTTATTTAAAGAGTTGATCTCTCTCAATAAATATTTATCTATATATATATATTAACTTTTAAATCAAATCTCTCACCCATATGTTTAAGAGGGAAAGTTATATGTTAACCATATAAGATACTATTAACGCTGTTAATGCTTGGTAAAATATGTGACATAACGTTACGTGGGCATATGGTACCGGCAGCAGGGGTGATGCAAACAAGGCCAGTGATCATGCCTTGAGTGGCACCAATGACGGAAGGTTTTCCAAAGAAGAGGATGTCAAGGAAAAGCCAAGTCAACAAGCTCATTGCTGTGCACACGTGGGTGTTAAGCACGGCCAGAGATGCATCTATGCTGGCTGCGTATGGATCTCCACCGTTGAATCCAGACCAACCCATCCATAGTAAGCCAGCCCCAGCCAGCATCAGAAGTATGTTGTTTGGAGGGAACCTCTCTCTGTCCTTCACTGCCCTTGGTCCTACCTGCATACAAAATCATATCCCTCACTTCATTCACCATCTGTTATCATCAATAAACTTATTTGTCACAAAATTACTAAAGTAACCTAAAATCAATATTTTGAAGACAAACATCATATAAATTTGGTAGCTACAACTCAGGATATTGATTAACCTCAAATAATTCCGCATCACTTAATAATTTTCAAACAACCCTTCATTAATTATACTCGTATTCCTAAAAATCAAAAGTAAATTATACTATTCCTTTTTATTTACACTATAACTTATTTTTTATAATAAGAAAGGGAAGTAGTAGTTATTTAGGGAGATCATGCATGAAAGATGATGCAAAACAATTAGAAATTATATACCCAACATGCTGCGACGAAACCAGCAACCCCAGAAGAAAGGTGAATAACAAAGCCACCAGAATAATCAATGAGGCCCATCTTGAACAACCATCCATCGGTGCTCCATATACTGAAGGCACAAATGGTGTAAGAGAACGTAACCCATAATGGAACAAACAACATCCATGCATAAAAGTTCATTCTCCCAAGCAACGCCCCCGCTATGAGAATCAACGTGATGGCAGCAAAAACCAGCTGAAAGTACACCATGGTGGCGTTGGGAAATTCCCCAGCAAAAGTTTTGCGAAAAACGAATTCCCGGTCCAAGGCCGTGTTTGGCTGTCCCAGAAATGGAAGGATCCTCTCGCCGAATGACATTTTGTAGCACCACCCAACCCAACAAACAAGAACCGCCGCAAAAGCGTAGAGGGCCATGAAGGCAGAGTTCAAAGCCCATTTCTTCTTCACTATGCTGCCGTAGAGGATGACCAGGCCCGGAACGCTTTGCAGGCCCACCAGAGTAGCTGACGTCAGCTGCCACGTGTTGTCACCCCTGTTCATCCACTCTGGGCTTCCGTCAACGGGCAACAAGTTTGATGGTAGGTGACTCATTTCTGATATATATACTGTTCTATATATGCATGTATTCCCAGAATATATAACCACGTAGCTTCAAGTGGAGGTTTAAGGATCCAGAATAAACAACAGAGAGCGATTATATAGTATTTGGCAAACAATAGTGTATTAATATGTATTTGTGTCGCTAGCTCTATATTCTATATTATATGATTGGAATTTGAGATTGACAAGGTTGGCGTATTTGAGAACGGAGAATCCAAGGCCTAACAAAGCCCGTCGATTCTTGTAATGTGAATTAATCTTTTAACCAAGCCATTGGTTGTAACATTTAAACTATAATAATCTGATCATGAGTTGTACTTGCTTCTTGTATTGTGAATATTTAAATTTAAACAAGGAGTTTCGCCATTGATGCTAACATTATTGTGCTCACTTATATTTATAATCTGATCATGACTTGGGCTTGTCTAATCTAACCAAAAGGCAAGTCTGAGGGGACCATAAAGTAGTGTACATTAACATCAATCACGTATATTTTAAATGCTAAACAAGGAACAAGAGAGTGACACTCCTCACAATATCCAAAAAATGGTCTGTAGTATCCCATATTTTTTTAAAACTTACCTAACGTCGTTAAAAAATGGGATATAACAGATATATTTATTTAATTAGTCTTAAGATATAATTTTGAAATGTGAATATAAAAATAGAGGAAAATCAAAATAGACTTAATTAATTATATATGACGATGCCACCTTTTATGTCAGGTTTTTAACGTTAGATAATGAATTGTAACAATATACGCAAAAGGAAAAGGTATAACCGTATAAGCATTTTTTTAATTGAATATATTTCATAAACTTGTTATATCTGATGTGTTATTAACTTTGTCCCATATGAACACTATCCAACCAACCCAACAAATACACTAATATTTTTTTCTATTGTACGTATGTCACTTTTAAAATTGGTTGATACGATAATTAAATCTGAAATTGGTAGATACCATACAATTCAATTGGGCCTCGACTTTGAAAGAGAAAATCAACTTTAACTGGAACAGAGGAGTTTGGGGTAAAACTTCCTCCACCTCCATTGCATTTGAAAAGCTCAATTCAAAATGTAATTTTACATTTTGTATTAAACTTTTTGAAATACAATGGAGTGCAAGAAGCAATATTGAAGGTGCAGGGAAGCAACAGTCCACTCAAGAATCTGGTTTGCATTTTGTTCTCCATTGGTAAAAGCGGAGGCAGGGGAAGAGATGTAACCCACCCCACATTATCTCTCTCTCTTACTCTATATAGATTTTTTTTTTTGTATTTTCACTTCTTATAATTGTTAAAATACAAATTAACTATTTTAATAATTAAATAATTTAAATTATAACAATAATTAAATAAATAATGAAATTAAATATTTAACTAAAAATATGAGACGAGTTTTACAAGGATTTTTCCAAACCTTTAAAAACTCATAAACATGATTGGGCTTAAGTTATCATTGTCCCACCTACACCAAAACCAACCATGTGTAGAGGATGGGTCATGTGTCCTGTTTTGGCAGCTGGTATTTGTGGGTAGATACAGGAACATTATAATGTTGTTAGGGTAGATTTGGTAGCTAAGGATGGATATGTTTTTGTATTTGGGGTTATTAACTATTTTTATTGTAAGGATGGTAAAAATAACAAATAGCCTCTTGTATATGGGTTTAGGTATCTCTTGTGCCTATATCAATATATTTTCTTTGGCCGACAAAAAAAAAAGTGTTTTGTGGAAATAAGAACGCAGAGAGCCAAAGCTGTCCATGTGTCATGTTGCCATGCCAAGGCTGAATTGTCTATGCTCTCTCTCTCCCTTGCACACACAGAGGAAAACACTTAGAGTTGGTTTTGCTATTTTATGGGACAAGGTGTAATAATATCTTATATGGTAAAAGTATTTAAGATATAAATATATATTGTATAAAAATACACCTAATTTCATTTAAAAAATTTAAAATAAGAAATAATATTTTAAATTATGTTTTGTGAGGAATTTAAATCCAAAAATCCAGTAAAGCATATATTTAAGCCAGTATTTTATTTATTTATTCATAGCTTTTGATAATCCTTCCTGATTTGTGTGTGGTGTAATTTTTGGAGAATTCTGGTTGATTAGAGCAGGAAAAAATGTAAAGACAAACTAATAGTAATAGCAAGTCTCCAACACACTTTCCTAATGATGGAAAATAGGCGTATTGTAGCGAGTGGTGAGAAATAAATTGCAATTTAATATATTTTTGTGAACGACACCAAATTCAATCAAAGGTTGTGGTTCCTTCATCTCTTTCGTTTCGTCCTTGCCTTCACCCCAAAGCCTATTTTCCCATTTTCCCCTTTTCATGATAACAACTCTCCATGTAGGGCAAACTTCACTTCAATTGAACTAACTTGTCTGTGGCTTTTTGTAGATTGATTCAATTCAATGGGTTCAGTAATGCTCAGTGGAACTGAAAAGCTCACTCTCAGAACCCTAACCGGGAACGGCTTAGGTTTCACTGGTTCGGATTTGCACGGTAAGAACTTCCCAAGAGTGAGTTTCGCTGCTACCACTAGTGCTAAAGTTCCCAACTTTAGAAGCATAGTAGTACCCAAGTGTAGTGTCTCGGCTTCCAGGCCAAGCTCGCAGCCAAGGTTCATTCAGCACAAAAAAGAGGCCTTTTGGTTCTATAGGTTTCTCTCAATTGTGTATGACCATGTCATTAACCCTGGCCATTGGACCGAGGACATGAGGGATGATGCCCTTGAACCCGCTGATCTCAATGACAGGAACATGATTGTGGTGGATGTTGGTGGCGGCACGGGTTTCACCACTCTTGGTATTGTCAAGCACGTGGATGCCAAGAATGTCACCATTCTTGACCAGTCACCCCACCAGCTCGCCAAGGCCAAGCAGAAGGAGCCACTCAAGGAATGCAAAATAATCGAAGGGGATGCCGAGGATCTCCCCTTTCGAACTGATTATGCCGATAGATATGTATCCGCAGGAAGGTACAGCTCTATGCTGTTTCATCTGTCCTTACATGATGATGATATTGTGTGATTGTGATGACAAGTTTTCATTGCCGTGCTTTAGTTGCATTGTTGTTATTCAAGTGTTCAATTTATTCAGTGGCATAGATTTGAAGTTACTTTACAATTTTGGCTATTACTTGTATATATATGTATAGCGTGTTTAGTTGCACACCTCAGATGTGATTTCCATGTTTCGGATGTGATTTTAAGAAGCTAATAATTATAGTTTGGACATCACAAATATTTAGTAGTGGTTTGCTTTATAGGAGGTGATTATGATGAGCTTTTGTTTCTCAGTATTGAGTACTGGCCGGATCCACAGCGTGGCATCAAGGAGGCATACAGGGTTTTGAAACTTGGAGGCAAAGCGTGTCTAATTGGTCCGGTCTACCCAACATTTTGGTTGTCACGTTTCTTTGCAGATGTTTGGATGCTTTTCCCCAAGGAGGAAGAGTATATTGAGTGGTTTCAGAAGGCAGGGTTTAAGGACGTCCAACTAAAAAGGATTGGCCCAAAATGGTATCGTGGGGTTCGCCGTCATGGCTTGATTATGGGTTGTTCAGTGACCGGTGTTAAACCTGCATCTGGAGATTCTCCTTTGCAGGTATTTGTCATCTTAGCTTCTCCATCTATATGTTTCTTGTAGCTTTGTCCTTGTTTTATTTGGGCGATTTGTTATTGTTTTATATTAACTTGAATCATAGGCAGGTTGTATGTGGCCGTATCTCTCTCTGTGATGGTGTGTGTCTGTTTTGTAATGATACATCCTACCATTTTATGATTTACAGAACATAAACAAAGTAGACACTTAACTTGGATAGTTAATAGCAGTGTGGACACCTCATACTGACAACTATTACACATTTAACACTAGAATTTGCTTCTTGGGAGATGTGGCAAGTGGAAACTGGTGATATTTAGGAACTTGAGATATTTTGTGATCCCATCTTTTCCTGAATCCTGATTAACATTTGATATTTGCTTAGGCTGTTGTGCACTTGTGCTTGAAGATGACTGGTCATATACTGGTAATAAGGAAAGAATGTTTAACATGAAAACAATTGACTGTTTAGAAGTGTCAATAAACCAAAATGAAAAGTAAAAAGAAAATAACTGTACACTGAGTATGATAAGCAAACTAATGAGGTTGATTTTATTGGTTATCTTCAGTTTTAATTTACTTGCTAGGTCAAGTTTCACTTTTTAATTTCAACTCGTAAAGTTTCTCATTCTTTGAATAAATTGAAGTTCAATAATTCAATACATATTTTGTTTACAAAATTATTATAAATAGGCAGGTAAATGTACTGGGTTTCTTCAACTGAATGTTATCTTTTAGGTTCTGAGTGAATGCTGTGAATACTTTGGTTGAGTCTGGATTTCCAATAAAGCACCAACATTTTTACCATTGCCTATGCCAAACACTTTTCTTGCTTCACTGCAACATGTCTCTATTCATCATAATAATGTCATAAGATTTAAGGTTTTATTGAATGTTTGAATTGTTTTCGAAAAGTAATATATTTCCTTATCATAACTTCACAAGAGGGAGTAACACATAAAATATGCTGATTGACTTCGGTTTCTACAATTTGCTGCAGCTTGGTCCAAAGGAAGAAGATGTTGAAAAGCCCGTTAATCCTTTTGTCTTTGCACTGCGCTTCGTTTTGGGTGCCTTGGCAGCGACATGGTTTGTGTTGGTTCCTATTTACATGTGGCTGAAAGATCAAGTTGTTCCCAAAGGTCAGCCAATCTAAGAGATATTGATAATTAGTAATCCTTTTGATACTTATCAGTGTCTTCTCCAAAGTTTCATCAAATGTACGCGCAATTAAGAGAAATTTGATCAAATGTCAAATAGTTTATTACGTAATTGAGTTTAAATTTTCTGGGTGCTTTAGCAAGCTATGATAATTTGGGCGGGAGGGGCTAATGCAACGTCATTTTGTTCTGTCCATCAGCAGTCTTAGAGGTCAATTATTCCAACATTGTTTTATGCAATGATTATATAAGGACGTTAATGTTTGTTTAGGGTCTAACATTCCTTTCTTTTTATCAACTGATACTAATCCAATATGTCTGTTAATGTTAACCTTTTGAAGGATAATATATTAAGGAATATAATGCTCTAATAAAATCTGAGAGCCTGATAATTTGACATTAGTTATGCTTTTCCAGCTGAGAGATAGAGACCAGCTTTGCAACATGAACAAACCTAACCAAGTAGGTATGGGCCTGGCCTACCCAAGTATTTTATTGGCCCATTTTTTTGCACTCTCTTTTTTAAGGGCGCTCTTTTGTTTTTTGGTCAAATTTTATCTTTACCAATAATAAAGGGAATACTTATATTTTTTGACTGTTTTACCCTTTAACTAATTCTGAAAACTGGCCTCTTATCATATGGTTATTGTAAAAGATAATTCCTTAAATACACTATTTATTTACATCTCTTAATCATTTTTTTACGTTTATTTAAAAATTATAGAAAAATAGTTAAGGGACTGTTTTCAACTAGTTCTAATACCCCCTTTTATACAAAACTTCGATTTTATTGTTTTGGAAGTATATAAAATTTAAACAAATTTAGAATTTAGGTTCTGGAAATTCCTTAGAATAGTGTTGGAAATTACATTTTAGAAGTAATAAAATGTGCACAGTTTCGAAGATTAGATTTCAAAAATTATTGTAACGACAATATAATAAGAGGATATGTAAGAACTAAGAACATCACCTGAGGTAATATTGCAATCCACGTGGATATAAACTTGACAGCACGAAAAGGCAATACATAGATGCCAATTCAAATCCCTCTGCAAGAACAAATCAATGGGCACGTACATTTTCATGTTCATATATGAAAACAACGACGAAAAGGCAATACATAAATGCCAATAAATCCTTCTGCAAGTACAAATCCATGGGCACGTACATTTTGATGTCCATATGAAAATAAGTTTCAGCGTTCACAAGTTTAGAAATTAATTTCCAGAATTATGTAAAAATAAATCATTCTGGAATTCAATTTTAGCACAATGAATCCAGCTATGTATATAAAAATGTTAATAAAATTTGACAAAAAAAAAGGCGTGCAAAAAGTAATGTCCTATTTTATTTAAGGAAAAAACTTCAGTCAAATTATCTCTGTCATCAAGTTTGAAATTTAGATCGTGTCATATGTATACTTTTTACAAATGCCAAAACCCATTCTTAATAAAGATGAACAAAAAAGCAAGCAACCATGTTGTATACAAACTCATTGTAAACCTAGCATGCAGGGCAGATAATGTGAAAGGTTTGAATAAGATATTAGGGTATTTGTACCACCTATATTTAAGAAAAAGACTGTTCCAAAACTTCTGTGGTTGATAATTTTAGTATCCTTACTTGTATTATGGGTATGCGTATATACTAAAGTTTTTAAAATCGAATAAGTTATTGAGTCAATAAAAGCATTGATCTTAAATTAAATAGTTTAATTGTATTGAATTGTAATAATTAAATAATGTTAATTGTAATTTTAATATAATTTATTAACCTACAATTTATTAATATATTCATATTATATAAAGTATAAACAAAGCTAAGAAAAAGCAACCAATTAAGTTTGGACTAGGATAAACAAATTCATTATAAAGCTAGAATGCAGAGAAGATAATGTGGAAGGTGTGAATAGGATATTGGGGGGTTTGTTCATCTATAATTTAAATAAAAGACTCGTATTTATTTTTTGTGCTAAAAAATTTAGGAAGAGGGTCCAAGACAGGGAAAGACTGATATTTGAAGTTACATAATTAACAACTTTAGTATCTGTAGTAAGGTCTTAAAAATCAATTTGATTATTAAATTGGTGAAAGTCATTTTCATTCAACGTTCAACATTAAGCTCCATTAAATAAAAAATATCATAATATTCATAACTTTATAAATTTATAAATTAAATTTCATTTATAAATGTCTATTTAAGGTGAGGATTTTAGTCTTCTAGATAAAATTTATTAACCTAATGTTTGGAAATATCCCAATAATGATAAAAAAAATTAAATAATAGAAAATATTGAACGTATTTGACTAGATTGTCGTCAGCTATGTCTAGTTTACCCAATTTAAATTTAACATGTTTGATTTTATACTGATTTTACGCAAATTTTATAAGGACTAACTAAATTATTTGAGTAGCATATATTTCCTTTTGATTCATATATAAGTAAAAAAAATGATTTTGTATATTATATTTAAATATAAATAAATCTAACTAATTTTATCTTATTTAATGTTATCATTCTCAAAATGCCATTAATTTAATTATAATTTTATTTTTAATAACTCTTTTTTATTTATTATAACAAATCTAATCAAAGACATTTTAGAAATAATTTTATTTTTAATTTAAAATTAAAAAATTAAATAATATCAACTAACTTTTTTAAATAATATAAATTTAATTATTTTTTCTTATATATGAATCAAGAGGAGTACTAACACTCATTTTGTAAGATTGTATAAAACTTCTTATTTATTTCAACCCTACACTAACCACCTTATAATTATTTGAAAAATACTATGATGACACTCCCATTATATATTTCATTAATATCCTTAATTGTTTAAAAAATACTGGCATTGAAACCCGTGAACTATATGGATTTTGAGGGGAAAAAAACTTAAAAAATTATCTAGCCGACACACGTGACATTGATCAGGCAATTTTTATAATATTATTGATTAATATCTTACAAAACTTCAAAAAATATAAGTGTAATTTACTCAAATTACTTTAATGTCCAATTTAAACTAATGATTCAATCATTTTTTTTTGTCTTAATCCTCCTTTTCATTAGGGGAGAGAACTTTGACTAATTTAAAATTCGATCAAAAGATAAATAAAACTTGACTCATAATTATTTCGGTAAAAAATTAAACTCATAATGTCCGAAATAATTAAGTTGTATAACACATATATGCCCTAACTCTTGCATTTAAAATTCCTACCTCTCAATATATAATAAAACAAGAATGTTATTTTAATATTAATTTTAAATATATTGATTCATTTGGAAAGATAGAGAAACTTTTTTTTATTTGTAAAAATTAAAAACAAATATAAAAAATTTATAACACTTATATATCATGTTGAATAAATTAAAATAGACCCTGATGGACAAACGAAATTTTACTTATTGCAGATAAATTTTGTTGATATTCATTAGAAGTTGTTCCAATTGTCACGGACACCAATACTTGCATGCGTGCAACCACATATGATTACTTTTGTAGTTGGGAGTTGGGACAAGAAAGAATTGAAGTTAAGAAAAACTCCATTGACAAATTCATACATTTAATAGTCGAATCCTGTGCACCCTTCTGGAAAAATTCCAGTTTGAATATACTTGGGAATTCTAGCGAACGTGCTTTTGACTATTTCAACTAAAAAGAAAAGTTGTCCCCACAACACATCTATAAAAGCAAAGAGAAACTCAAGGAACATAGCATTATAAGACAAAATTAAAATTGCTCTCCATATTTGCAATAACCAAATTTACACTATTAGAGTTTCGTGTTTAATTTCCACTTCAGTTGAGGCTATAGCTAGCTGCTGCAGCAAAATATATAATGGCAAATGCATGGACAGAAGATCAAATAGCTATATTCCATGAAGCGTTTGACGTTGTTGACAAGGACTCCGACGGTGTGGTCTTTTTCACATTAACCTATATATATAAAAATGTTGATATATTGTTTAATGTCCATCATTTGATGGTTAATTTATTAAGGGCATTTTTAGTTAACTTTGATTGAGAATGTTTGTGATCATATGGTCTAGGTTTCATTTCGGTGGACGAACTCTTATCCATTGTGCGATCATTAGAAGGAAACTCAACAAAAGAAGAAATTCGAGAAATGATTAGTGAAGTTGACATTGATGGAAATGGCCGGAGTGTAAATTTTGAAAACTTCTTGAAAATTATGGGAAGGACAATGAAGGTAACAAATAGAAATCATGTCAAAAAACTTGAAAGAAAGGAAGGGTGGGGAGGGGAGGAGGATAATCTGTCACTATTAATTGTTAATATTTGATAGAAAAGTCGTGATATTAAGTGTCAATTTAATTGTCATTATTAAAAATATGACTGAGGAAAATCTGTCATTATTTATATTAATAATATGACTGCTTAAGTAAAGGTCATGATATATATTAATTGTCAATTTTGTTAGGAAAATCAGACTGAGGAGCTAAAAGACTCGTTCAAAGTATTCGACAGGGATAATGATGGATATATATCAGCAACTGAGGTAAACAAACTTGGCATGCAGCTCAATCTGCATTTCTGCACCTTCATGCATGCATACTAAAATACCGTTGCCTTATATAATGGGTCTTGTTAATAGTGTTCATTAAGACACTGATTAAGAATTATTCATTGTAAAAATCATAAAAAAAATCATGAATAATACAATTTTATTTATCCTAATAATTTTTTTTACCTTTAATTCTTTAATTAACCAGTATCCTTATGGTTAGCATTTGCCTTACAGTATAATATGACTAAAATGATACTTTTTTTTATAATATATATATATATATAGCTGAGACAAGTAATGGTGAAATTGGGAGAGAGGCTAACAGACGAAGAAGTTGAACAAATGATTAGAGAAGCTGATTTGGATGGAGATGGTCGAGTTAGCTATGAAGAATTTGTGAGGTTTATGACGTTAAATTGATCCATCTCATTTTTATTTGGAAGTGTCCGAAGACAAAGTGACTTTTTAATTTCTTTAAACTATTGTCTTCTTTTGTATTATTATGACAATACTGTGGAAATGTTTATTGCCTCCCTCTTTCAGCCTAATTGACTCCGTCATCTAAGCACGTGCCCTTTGTATTTTATTTGTCAAATGTTATAAAATGTGATGCACGTGTAATTTCTTTTTCGTATACAAAACTCACAAGTACTTTAAAGTAAGGTAACTTCTTAACGTAGGTAAAATACGATTATATTGGATATGTGAATTAGGGATTGATTAGTAAAATCACTTATTTCCATACCAAAATGTTTTTCAATTTCCATATGTATTTATCATTTTTCACCAAAAAAATAATGAGAATAAAAGTAAAGTTAATTTATGCCATTGCAATTTCTTTGCTCTTTTGTTAGGGTGTCTTTGTAGGAATTATTATGATCCCAGTTCATTGGGTATCGTCACAACTAAGCGTTCCAACTATTACATTTTGAATCGTATGACGTTTGTTTCTTCAAAGTAGCCTCTCGCTTAAAGAATTAAGTGCATGAAAAGATGGTATAGAACATTCTAAAATCTCATGGAATTTAATCTTTAATCTTGAGATTTTCAATTCAACTTAGAAAATGAAATTAGAAGCTTCCAAAATGTAAACATTAAGCCATGTAAATATTGACGTGCTGATGAGAGATGGAGGTAGAATTTTAATTTAAGCTTAATTATATTTTAAGGCATGTAAATATTGACGTGCTGATTAGAGATGGAGGTAGAATTTTAATTTAGTCTTAATTATATTTTAAATATTTTCAGTTATAGTAATTATGCATTTTTAGTCTCTTAAGTTTCAATTGTACAAATTAAGTTATTTAAACATAATAGTTATGCAAGTTTGGTTCCACAAGCTACGTTAATAATTTTTAATAGATTTTATTGATCTGATATTAGATAATAATGTGCAACTATTGTTGTGTTACCTACATGCTGTAACACATATATTGATATGATCTAATTATATTTCTTTAATTTGGTGATGAAAATGGGTGAATTGCACATTTAAGTATATTTTAGTATCTTATGATTGACATATCATAGGGATCAAAAGTATAAATCACGTCAGCTCGTGTTAGACAATATATTAAGAGTCATAAAAATTGAACTTGAGATTAATCGTTAATGCTAAAATATTCTTGTCCTAATTGGCTCATGCATTTAGTCGTAATATGTTTGTAATTCTTCATAATATGTTAAACTTTTTATTTTATATAATTCCTTAAATTTAAAAGAGTAAATTATAACAATATTTCTTAAGATTTCATGTAATTACATAAATATGTCTTCCTTTTTTAATTATTACATTCACCTCCATTATAAGGATCTCCATTATAAGGATGTTAAGTGTAAGATTTGAATGAAATATCCCTGTAATATTTTTACTCTTCAAACATATGAAGCGGTGTTAATGTAATGTTTTCAAAATTTTCCGCCTAAAACACTAACATATAAACCAGTATTAGGTATGAAACAATTCTAACTCTCATCTCTCACAAACACCAATTTATACGTTGGAGTCCTTACAGGTACTTCACTGTCATTGTGCCATCATCAACACCATGCTTTGCCGTCTGTTTTAGCCTCCAAATTTAGATCTAGACCTTGGAATCGCCTTTGTACCGGATCTAATCAGAATCCACCAAACAACTAATAAATTATTATAAATAGATTCATTACTTTCTTTTGTTGTTAAAAGGATTCATTACCTTCTTTTTTGTCATATGTTTTGATTCAATAACAATATTGAAATGTGTTGTTTCACCTAGATTCTCAATAATAATAATAAAAACATTATTTAACCCAAAGTTTAAAAAAGGATTCATTACTTATAGCAACACTTCTTTGAGATTTTTAAAATTACACATAAACTCTATTTCTTTTATTACAGCAAGTCCTTGTAAAACAATTAAAAAAGATTAATATATACATAGGGTTAATGTAAAAAAATGAGAAATATTCTGCATGACTTCAAGAAACCTGAAGATGAGTTACAGATTCCATAGTAGGTCAAGGCTAGGGTGGAGCACCTCAAATGGTTCATTATGGACAAGAAACAATTGTAGCCATTAGATTAATATATCTTAAAAGGATATACCAAGTATCTTATACACCTGATTATCTCCCCTTAACTCTCTTTCCAGTTCCCAGGCCTAGACAATTGTTTCACCGTTGAGGACCACCGTGCGCCGCTGTCCTGAACCCATCTTGTCCCTCTCCTCAACGCTGCATCACATATCAAAATAGAAGAAAAATCCCAAACCCAAACCATTAAAACCACCGCGACCATTTCATCAAAACGACACCACGACAATGCACAAACTAAAAAGAAAAACAAAACATTGGTCGATTCACCGCTGTCGTTCGCCGTGGTCGCAATTGACGATGATTATAGTGAAGGAAATAAGAGAAAGAAGGAAAACCAAAAACTAAAAAAATTAGCACCCTCCAACGATGGCTTGCGGTAATTTACAGGGTCAGGAGATTAGAAAATAACCTGTTTTTTTTTATAACTCACAAATTCACGTTAATATCAAAAAATTTATTCTTCAGTTGAATTAGTAAATAAATACACATTTAAATTAGTTTATTTTAACAAAATAATTTTTTTTACCAGTTGATTAGGTGTAAATAATTAATATATTAATATTAAGTTTAAATAAAAATTCAGACAAGTAATTAAAGGGTTAAGTAAAAAAAAAAAAAAACACTGCTTTATTTTGGGTCAACGTAATTTTACGGTTTTAAATTTCACTTATGACCGCTAAAGTTGAAAGTTGAATGTATTTCGTCACTGCTAACCTCACGTGAAGGGCGTGTTCTATCACGCGTTCCGAAGAGTTTACTTTTGTTATCATTATGTAACACTGTATTGACTTAAATTTAAATCAAAATACAAATTTGACACCATCAAAATATAATATAATAGTTCAGTATAAATAGAAATATAAAAGAAATATAATTTATATAACAATTTATACAATATTTTTGTTTGTCTATCTCTCCAAGTAGGTCATTTCACATGTCCTAATTAATGATAAAAGAATAATAGAACCGAGTGAATATAGGAGCAAACTGTTTAATTTAAATTCAATGCTTCATATCACGATTTTAATTCAACATTGTGTGAAAATTGTTATAAAATTCTTGATATTTGACTTTAATTCCCATGGATATTAACAAAATATTGTAGTACAAGATGAATAAAATATAAAAGACATTAAGGCCAGACTCATTCTAGTACATTCCGAGAGGAAAATAAAAACTAAGCGTAATTAATGAATACAATCTAGTACTAATATTAATCATAAGATCCTTTTTCGCCCTTGTTGTGTACACTGTTAGAATCACTCAAATACAGAGAAAAAAAATAACGCGAATTCTCCAGTGGAAATTGTACTTCCAAACATGCACCGACAATCACAAACCCCCACCATACAGAAAGAACAAAAAATTAATTGTGCCATGCACGGCTCAAATTCTTGCGCTATACAGAAAATCTGCACAGTTCACATCACATAGTTGCAGCATTAGGATTTCAATGTTATTTATGTACAACAATTCATGTTAATAACATTTCAAAAAAAGAGCTTAAGAAATTAAATAATAACAATGCATTAAAATAAGACTTCAAATAAAAACTATTGACGTAAATCTAAATTGCAAGTTCTATTCTCTATGATATACAAATGAATACTATCTATGCAGTTATATATTACGATGTTCAAAGATGTCATGCAACTGCTAAACGCACTTGACATTGTTTAAAAGCACAACAAAACCGTTACAAAAAGAACATCCCCTAGCGTCAAGTCCCAAGCTAATTAATATATAAAACTTGTGCAGATCTCCAGCTCCATGTTTTGGGGTACTTCAAATGAGCAACACACATTTCGTTTAATTTGTTGGTTGGAACGCTAAATGCAAAGACTTCCCGACACCAATCATGATTGAAACGCAGAAAGAAGAATAGACTATGCGTGCCTGACATAATAGAAACGCAGAAAGAAGAATAGACTATACTTTTTTTTATCATTCAGAAAAATAAAGAATAGACTATACTGAATTACTAAGTGCCTTACACAGATATACTCACCTTTTACTTTTAGGTAGATAGCAAGGTTCGTATCTTTGAGATTGTTAGGAATATATTGGTCTCCAAATAGGAAGGAGTGAGGCTAGCACAGCATGACCTAGTGAGGGTTAGCACTCTCTCGCTCCCACTAACCAAAGCTAGATCATGCTGGCAGCTTCACTTTTTCCTTTGTGACCCTTTATTTCACCTCAACATTGTAATCTCCGAGTTCACCACTTACATCTGGTTGTACAGAAAAGAAACACATGGAACCACAAAAGACAAACGGAGGAATGTAGATCATACACTTTGAATGCTGGAGGTGAATAATGTACTGTAGTACACTGTAAAAGCCATGCAGTTAAAATAAGCTATATGAAGGAGAATTAAGAGGACGGGAAGGAAAACTCTAGGTGGTGAAAGGACAAGATTGGTTTGGTTTCATTCCAAACTTGTGAGGCAGAAGAAAACAACGAGATGAATAGGTGGAAGATTAGATACACAAAGGGATATAAACTAAGGGCCAGAGACGATAAAACTAAAGTCTGTAATGTCAAAACACACAGTGGTGTAGTAGAGTATATATAGAAGAAGTGAAAAATGTAAAAGGAGAGAAGGGGGAAGGTGTTGAGAGACATAACCCATCTTGTGTAACAGTGAATTAAAGAAAGGGTACGAGAGATGCACAGTGAAATGAATTAGAAGAGAGCACAGCACAGCTAAGAAAGTTTTGAAAGGGAACATGCATGATGAGTTGTCTTGGTTAGCTATTGGGGTCAGAAAAAATGATCATAGAGCCATGACTACTTAGCACTAGGGCGGCATGGCAGTGGAGGGATCCTGGCTCTCTCAGCCTTTTCTTCCTCTATTCTATTCTATGTGTGCCACATATTATATAATGCTAGCATATAAGTATTTTTTTTAAAAAAATATTTAATTTAATGTGCAAATAAATAAACAATTTTAAAAATTGCATATTTTCATATATAATTAAAACAACAAAAATGTAATTAGTCATCTCACTATATATCATCATGTTGCAACATGTCACGTGTGCTAACTGCTAAGGTAAGCACCTTGTATTATGAGAAGGAGGTATGCAATGCATGGCATGACGAACAATGCATATATAGATATAGATATTAAATAGGGTCGCATTCATTGAGACTAAATTAATTGACTGTTGATAGTTGTGGCTGGAGACAAAAAGGCAGAGCCCCTACACACTAGACTACTACAATTATTGGGTTGCGGAACAAAAGAAAGAGGGTGGATTTAGAATTTCTATGCAAAAAATTTGGCTGGGTTTGGATGTGGTTGTTCCTTTCTTTCTCTCTCCGGCTGTTTATTGCACAAGTGTAGTGTGATCAACCTCAGTTGTCAATTCATGTTTCGGGTTACTTCAATTCAATCCTTGTTTTTCAGTTTCCACTTCCCAGTAATCGAGAAAAGCAACAAATTAATACACATCCCTTTCCCTTTAGTACGATCATCACACAGCTCACTCCTCACTCCACCCTTTGATTTCAATCCATTGCTCCTGGTCAACCACACATCAACGATCCATATTCACACCACAACACATCTATTGATTTTGTTTAATTATTGTAGTAACTTTGTTCATATTTTGTTATGTTAAAAATATATTAGTAAATCTGATTTTAAATATATATATTAGATTTTTTAATTGTTTATTCACTTTTCACTTTTAACCACTATGTTTATCCCCTTTATTTTATTCAAGCATCAAAGTGATTTTGTCATGCAAAGAGCGCCAAAGCGATTAGAGATTTTTTCTACTTCTCAAATTACACTTTTCAATATACACCTAACTAAATGTTAAACTCACAAAAGATTAGCCTTCAACTGAACCTAATGCTAATTCAAACACGCCTCTACTACTTCAAGATACGGTGAATCACGGTTCAGATATCTGCTAAGAAAGATAAAGATACCCGTGGAAAATTAAAAGGAAAAAAAAAAGTTAACATGATAATGGTAATTCTTGTATTTATTTAATGCTTTTCTATTAGAAGAAAGAGTCTATAACCTTATAGAAATTAAGGTATGAATCCTTGCGCGAATTGGTGAGGGCATACTGAACCATTGCATGCGTGATAAAGGAGTGTGGTTTTTGTGACAGCTAAGTTCTGTGAACTCTGATCAAGCTCTGGGTATAGCTTCATAGACCTGTAACATATGGACAATCCAATTAATTTTCCAGTTGGTTGCGTTCGAGATCCCAATTTTATTTGAGATGTTCACACAAATATGAAAGCTACAGCTAAATAATCCGAATGCCCAATGTTGTCACACCAAAAACAACAAAATAACACAACCAGAGGAAATTCTAATGTATTTTTATAAGTGCAACAAACATTAAATTTGATTTGTTACACAATATATATATATATATATATATATATATATATATATATATATATATATATATATATATATATATATATATATCCATTGCATTGTTTCATATTATCAACGTTAAGCCTTTATAAGGACTACAATTCTTATTTTTAAAAAAAGTAAATTATATTTGCACAGATTTTTTTCAAATTACATATAAAATCAATTTTTTTCTATTTCTACACTAAATTTTTTATATTTTAAAAAATTACATTTACATTCTCTTATGTTATACAAACACTTAAATATTAGACCGAAACTTCCTTATATGTTACACCAATACTCCCTTTGAAAAAATTAGACTGAAATCTCCTTACATATTACACTGACGCTCCATATTAAAAAGGTTACTGTGATGGTTAAAAAATACATAATGTTTGTATAATTTCGTGAAATATTAAGAATTTTTAATGTAATTTACTTTTAAAAAATCACAAACTGGAATGGGATTGTTGTTTCTTGCACTTTCAGTATTATTTTTCGTACTTCCCATTACATTTCAAAAAGTTCATTCAAAAATAGTGAGAGTGCAGTAGTCTTCCTAGTCCGTGATAGTAATGGACCTTCCCCCCAAGATTGCTCTCCACATATTTTGTTTTTTCTTTCTTGGATCTCACCGCATACTTAGATAAAAAAAAAAGAGAGCATAAATACAAGTTTATTATTCTTTTTTGTACTACTTTTTTTGCTATCCGCATTCCATCCCAAGTTTCTTTTTTGTTTGGTAGATAATAAATTGAATGGAGGAGAGAGAAATTATTTGCTTTGTTTGATACAGAAGATTAGAGTGAAAATATTTAAAAATGAAACTCGTATTATTTCTCATTTTCACTAGTTCTCTATCTCTTCATCTTTTCTCTATTTCTTTTTAACCAAATAACTTTCATTTATAATTTACTTCTCACATATTTGAAAGAACTGAATTCTTATCACATTTAGTCAAATTTAATTAAAAAATTGGATATTCTTCAAACACTTTCCAAAGTGTTTCGATCCTCTCCATTTCTTCCATTACTAAACTTCTAAGAAAATAAATGTTACTTCCATAAAGTGTGCGTCATCTCCATTTGATCTGTATTTCTAAAAGCTTATACAAATGAAAGAAATGGAGGAAAAAGGATATGGAGCGGGATCCATTTCCCTTTCCAAAATAGCTTATCGTGACATCAGATTGTGATTTCTTAGTAATTGTTATAAACTTAAAATTATCCAATACAAGTACAAATCAAGACTCTTTTCGAAAAGGAAAAAAAAAAGACAGACCCTTTGTTTTGGCATCCTTTTTATAAACAACATAGAAAAGTCCAAACACTCTCTCGGGTATAAGATTTGATCTCTCCCATCATGCCAAAGTCGGAATACATCCTTTTCATTTTGCTCTAACAAATAATCTTATACCCACCAAGCATTTTAAACGTTAGCTTAGAAAACAAATAATCTAATACCAATCAAGGACATCGGGAACTAGCACTCCAAAGCGATCAAGAAACTCTAAAATTTTTTTTTTTTTTTGTTGGATATCCAGCACAACTAAGCCTTAGTGCCTCAAGTACTCCCTGAAAGGATTGTGATGTGACTGTTGTAGGGAGACTTTCTCAAATTCACTGGATACATTTCAGAATTCAGACACAATATGAAAAATTAAACTTACATCTTAGTTGGTTTAGGACATTGAAGTTCTTAAAGATTCCTGGCTGTAAAACTGTATTTGGTTTCACAGATCTTATGTTCAGTGTCTCTCCATGACAGATAGCAGGTGTTGCTGCATAACAAGATTTAATTCAGAAGCAATTCATGGGTGGAGTGTTTCTAGAAATAGGCAGAGTTAGTCTGTTTGAATTGAACAGTTTACCTAAAACTGTGAACCAATGGAAGAGAATTTTGACTGCTTTCATGTCTCCCCTGGTAAAGGATGGAAAAGATTAGCAACAAAGGGGCACTTGGAAGCACATAAAAGTTAAAGTAGCTCTTGCTCAGAAACACAATTTACAACAGTCACGGCATACTAGAGAATTTTTCAAGATTATCTCTAGCAAATGTGAAGAAAAACCAGCCATATATAGGATTAAAAGTGGAACAATTCGTAATTGCTGACACAACTTAAAGTTTTCTATGTCAGATATATTGCATGCAACTTCATTGTATTAATAGCATTGTCAGATACTCCAGCAGTTACAACATGCATCAGGTACGTAAACACCTTAATGTAAACATTGAATGAAGATTGGTCCAAGTCCCCACCATCACTTTGGAACCCATGAAGTGTTGTAAGCAAAAGAGAAAAACTGGTGGCTTCACATAAAACCTTCTGAGCAGAATTATTAACTCCCAGGATCCACCAATATTCCCATAATCACATTTTGCATCAAGGGAAAGTCGATATTGGGATCCTGAAGCACTGGTAACCATTCCACTTTTCAAAACTTCAACCAACATGCCTAATTCTTCAGGATGAGCCTGGAAAAAGTTACAATTAGATAATCATCATTATGATTTTAACTGAAACAACAGCATTTGTAGGTAGGACGTATCCCAAGAAATTCAGGCCATTAATGAATTATCATTTTCTGATTAATAACACATATTATGAACCAATTAATGTGAAAACTCAGTCAAAAATTAAAAATCAGAAAAATGCTGAGAGAACGTCAACAAACCTGTGAGGTATCTTCAATTATAAGACATGACAAGATCCTGAGGAACACTTAATGATGTACATCAGACACCAGAAAAGGGAATATCATAGTCACCCAACTAGCTGAGCAGAATGAAGCTTGATTAGCCTCAACTTTCTTCAATAAAGATGCCATGCAGTCCAAGGCAATATCAATTGTAGCTTCAACTTCAAAAATAGGGAGCTTCCCAAAACCAGATTCCATAACTAATTTCTTCAATAAAGGAGAGATCAGCAGTTAACTACTTTTTTCAAATCTAGATTGAATACAGAATTCCTTATACGAATCAAAACTATTTTGCCATTTAGACATCTGTCTCTTCAATAGATTGCATGCCTTTAAACCTTGAGGTTCAAGCTTCTTCACAGAAGCATCAAACCTCAACTCAACAGGGCAAAGATCATCAAATATCTCTTGTCCAACAGACTCAGTCTTCTCATTGGACTTCTTCTCTGGAACATGAGAAATGAATGTATCATAAATTGTATTGCTATAAACAAACTTTTCCTGTGCAAGGTCGGTGGCAGATGAGTTGAATGCAACTGGATGGTATAACAAAAAAGATTTTGGTTTCGAAGAACCAACCCAGGTTTCCTCTCCATCCTCGGCAAGGGAGACTACATGATCATCAAGGTGTGCAGGGCCATAAGCTGAATCAGCGATCTCACCAGCCACCTGCATGACTTCTTTGTATTTGAGGCCAAGCTCTGCTTCTACTGAAAATTCATCTCCTTCCAAATTTGAGTACCCATTGCGAAATTCATTAAGCACAAGTAGAACAGGAAAAGGAATAACTGGACCCACAATGTCATCATTGCTGTGGGGTGATGATTTCCTTAAAAAGAATGGAGGCAATTGAGGAAGGTCTGGAACAGCTAAGAATTCCAAAGCTACCTTATTTTGGTGCAGGTCTCCAACAACTTTATGACATTCAACATAACTCAAAAATGCCAACTGTAATAGTTCCATAGGTAAGTCAGCCCACAATCTTCTCAAAGCAACCTCATGTAAGCTTGCTGGTAGCTTGACATCATTAAAAACAGAAGTAACTGCTGGACATGATTTTGATTGGCTAAACCCACAAGCATTTAATTTCTCACACAATAACTCATGCACTTCATCACAAAAGGGCTCCTGGTCCTGAGCATTCATACAGTTCTTCTCTAGTTTTTTAACCAGAAATCGGGAAAGATCACCCCTTGCATATGCATAAAGGTAATTCAATTTTAAGTAGTGAAAATATTTCGGAAATTTGTATTTCTCATCACTCTCAGGGTACAGTAAGTGTCTGTCCAAACAAAACACTTGATCATGGCAATCTTTCATGTTTCTAGCCTTCGTCCAACAGGCATGATATCTCTGCAATTCAAACCTTCCTGATGACATTAGCCTTATAAGTGTAAAACCCCCATTTTCATCTGGTTCACACAGTAACGCAGCAAGGTCATTGCTTAAAACCCCAAATCCCAAAACTATCTCTTTCTTTAGCTGCCAATCAACCCACTCAGGAAGAGCATCCTTTGAGAATTCTTTCCTTAAGAGACAACTCCCACAATGACACTCATGACCAGATAAATTGATTTCAAATGGAAGCTCCCAAGCACAGACGTTTGGGTTAACCTTCGAAGTAATGGATCCTTTACGAAACGGCAATATAGACCCATAGCAGAAGATATTGAACTCACAATTCCAAAATGATCCCAACATAATACAAAACCCAGATTCAGAAGCCAACTTAAAAGCATCATCCCTCGAGTGGGACCTCAAATCAGACAAGCTCAATACAGACACAAAACAAGGTCCTTCAATACCATGCATCCACTGTAACACCGGCACCAAAGGCTTCCTCACATCACAGAGAAGCAACAAACTGGTAGAAGCCACAGCGAAGTAAAGGTCGTCAGGACCAGCCCTTGACAGTGCAAGAAATCGCTCATTTGCACCCGGAGCATACATCCGCAGCATTTCAATCTTCATCAAGCAACTCACACTACACTCCTTCAGCCTCAAATCAACCAAGAAAACAGCGTTGGAATGCGCAACGACGAAAACCCTGGGGTGCCAACTAAACTCACAACTCAACCACACCATGTTGTTTCCCGAAAAACCCAAACCATTCCAAGGTACTTTCAACCTAGTTCCCTTGAAAGCAGTACCTGTGGTGTCATGAGACTCCAAATCAAACAAGAATAACTGTCCATTTTCCAACAAAACGAGACTCTCTTCCATTACATGAGGACTCCAACAAGCATGAGCCACAGGGCAAGTCTTAAACGTTTTACCACCCAAATAAAACACGCTAGGTCGATCCAAAATGGAATTGTGCTTCACTGCAAACCAATGAACGGAATAGAGAGTGGAAGCCAACAAATACCCGATAACATTAGAATCATCTAAGCGATCGAATTCGGCGACGGGATTCACCGAAATGTTCAAGATACGATGCGCGGAGCCGGTGTAAACACAAAAAACGTCGCCGTTGGCTTCGAGCTGAATGTCGAGGCGCGAATCCTTGACGCGGAGAATGAAGAAGCCGAGTTTGTCGTCGTTGGCGCCGGTGGGGAAGAAAACGATGGCGTTTGGACTGTTAGGGTAATGCAGGAGGTGGAGGCGGTTGCAGAGGAGGAGGGAAGCGGCGTCGTTTTGATTGGGGGAAGAGAAGAGGGAGGCGACAGAGGAAGCGGTGGAGGGGGGAATGGAATGAGGGTGGGAAGTGAGGAGGAAGCGGGAGGGTAAGAGATGGGGAGGGAGATGGAGAGAGGGCAAGAGGGAGGGGGAAGAGAAGAGAAGGGAGAGGGAATTAGGGTTGGGGTTAGGGTTAGGGTTGAAGACGAGGGGACCGAGAGGGAGAGAATTACGGGAATGGGATTGAAGAATAGGAGATACGGTGGATGCGCCAGTTGGGAAGAATGGCTTCCATTCTTCTGAGAGTTCCATTTGCCAATCTCTGAATGTTTCACCGCCACGACCACCATGGCTTTATGATCAAGTGAGTGCCGTGTTCCATGCTTGCCACTTTTCTCCTTTTCTCAACCCATTCCTCACTTGTGTTCTCATTATATGAACATAAATCTTGTAACCCCTCAGAGGGTCGGTGATGACAGGTTTATTTTTTGTTCTTGCAAAAACTGTAATAAGGTTCACTTTTTTAAATAATCACATTACTTTTTAGAAAATTTAACTTTTTAACTAATTATATAATATTAAATCTTAATCTTTTATATTTAGTTATACGATTCATACCTAATCATGAGATATCTCACTCTCATATAAAATATATTAATCTTATATGATTTGTTATCTTTCTCTCTTTATATAATATTTTTGTTTATATAAAAAAAACTCTTATTTCTCTTTAAGATGGTTAGATAAAAAATTAGGAAACCAAAAACAACAGCATAGCAGTGCTATAATATCCCATGGAAATATAAAATCATAAAAAGCTTTTACAATTAATTAATTTAAAGTATAAAAATAATTCAAAGATAAGTTTACAAAAATTTAGGTAGAAGTTATTATGTGTGTTTTTCTCTCATGATACGTCAATATGTCTGATCCGATCGTGTGCAATAAAGAATTTCTGAATCAAAGAATATCCACCAAAACATATTTTAAATAGTAGAATTATAAGAAAGAAACTATTTTCTTCTTTTTAAGAAGAGGAAAAAAACTGGATGAGTTTTAATACTTTTTGTGCTCTGTTTCGTGTATATTGTGAGCAAGAAGCTAAATATTTATAGACAACCAAAGACAACGTGGAGCAAGTAAACCACAACTTGCGGCGATTAGTAACGTTAACAAAATAATAAAACTGAACCATAAAATCTTCTTTAAGGTGCAAAAAGCTATAACGTTGAGTAAAATAATTTGACACAGGAAAAAATAGCTTCCTATAAAAGATAGGAATTGAAAGACATAGTGGGATGCTTTTAGTTTTTCATGCAAACCGAATTTAAAAACATATTTTATCCTTAAAAGCATAAATGAAAAAGAAAATATATTTTTAACTTAAATTTTAAATTACAATAAAAATATTTTATTTTTAAAAGCATAACTGATAAAGAAAATGCGGTATCAACAAGTTTTTCAGGAGTAAAAACAAAAGGCATTCTAAAAACAAATTGATTGAAATTGGAGCACGGATATACTTTATATTTCTGGAGACCTACGCAAGAATGTTTTGATCTGCAGAGTCACTTTACTATAACCCAGTTTGGCTTTTTATAATTGCAACTTAGGGAAACTTTTGTTTACAGCCCAATCCTGGATCTTGACAGTTAATTTGAACTTTTTCCTCTTGTACTTCCAACTGAATTTAAGTAGATTGATCATCACTCGTACATGCATTTATTATTAAGAAATACCACCACACATACATAATACATATGTACAATTTAACATAATGAAGACAGAAGTACTTCAGTGCAAACAAAACTTAATTAGAAATTCGTAGAGATAGATTTACATCTTTGTACATTTTTTCTGCGCTCCTATGGCTTATTAGTTATTAGAAGCATGAACAGCCAATTTCTTAGAAATAAAGTGTTATTATTTAACATCTCTGATGATTCTTGCAGACTAGCCTGTAAAACAGGCAGAAGATTAACCATCTTGCATGAGATTTCAAGCCATCTCAAACCTTAAAAGTCGATTATTAACTGCCGACTAATCCCAAGTTCTGTTGATTGAGACATCATAAAGAGACGGTAAAACTTTGAAGGAGAAATTTCAGTGACTGCCAGTAACAGGAAGGAACCAGAGAAGTGTGCTATAATCTATTTTCACATAATCAAGGTATTCACCAGAAATCTCCACATGAACAGAGTCCTCTTTCAAAATGATGGAACCTATTGGCATCCCTTACAACAAGGGGCCGTTGGGAGACTTCTGATGCTATCTTAAAGAATGTATGACAATCGTCACAAATACGAAGGTTCTTTGTGATTCGAATACAAGTACCTTTTGGTGTAACAAGCAGACCATAACCAAGTGCCAACCTTTCACTATGTCCATATAACATCTGTGTTTTCTCTTCTTCGCTAACATTGTGGAATACAAACTTAGTTTGAGCTATATAGCCCCCTTTTTTTTCCAAAAGTTTTGTAAATTGAGCTAATTTTAGATAAATGTCATCAGTCTGTGGATGAGACTTGTCCCTTGCCATGAAGGTGTGAATCTTGTTGTCAACCTCAATCCAACTGCATCCTGGGTTTTTCTTCAACCCATTTCCCTTCATTCTCAACCTCACTTCTTCAACATCATTCCATCTTCCATCTGCTGCAAAGATGTTTGATATCAGTGCATACTTTCCTGAATTCTCTGTATCCGATTGTAAGAGCTCCTTTGCTGCAAGCTCTCCCAATTCTTTATTAGAATGAATGTGGCATGCCCCAAGAAGAGCACACCAGATTTCAGAAGAAGGTTTGATAGGCATGTTTCTCACAAAATGGTAAGCCTCTTCCAGGGAATTAGAACGGCTGAGGAGATCGACCATACAGGCATAGTGCTCTGGCCAGGGTTCCAATTGATATCCATATTTCATAATTTCAAAAAACCTCTTACCTTCAACCATCAACCCTGAATGGCTGCATGCATATAATAAAGCCAAAAAGGTAATGTGATCAGGAATAACATTTTGATCAGTCATTTTCTTGAATAACGCAATGGCCTTATTTCCACATCCATGCATTCCGTTAGCATTAATCATAGAAGTCCATAAAATTAGATCTCTCTGTTTTACAGAATGAAACATCTTTCTTGAGTTCTCCACAGTTCCACAGCAAGCATACATGTCCACCAGAGAGCTAGCAATTGGTCCCTCCAAGAAGAAACCCTTCCTAATCAGAAATCCATGAATCTCCTTCCCTTTCTTCAATGAAGATAAATTAGCAGTGGCAGAGAGTGCACTAATGATCGCTATAGAATCAGGTTGAATATTAGTTTGTTTTAAAGAGTAGAAAAGTTCAAGAGCTTCAACTGGAAGTCCATTATGAACACAACAGGTAATCATACTTGTCCAAGACACAATATCTTTCGATCTAATTGATTCAAATGCACGCCTTGCGTAATCTATGTGCCCAACCTCTCCATATACATTGACAATGGCATTTTGTAGCATTATATCAGCTAAATCTCTTTTAAAAACATAACCATGGATTTCTCTGATGAAGTTTCTAGATTTTAACCCACTGCAAGCCCGCAAAACGCTTCCAATCATCATGGGATCAACATCCATCCCTTTCACCTGAACCTTCCGGAACAAATTTATTGCTTCCAGATGGAATTCATTCTGAGCATAGCCAGCAATGATAGTAGTCCAAGAAATCAAGTCTTTTTCATGCATACATTCAAAAGCATGGCCCATATATTTCACACAACAACACTTGGCATACATATCTACCAACGTGTTCCCAATCTGCATATTAGAATCCAATCCATTTCTTATTGCATAGGCATGAACTTCCTTCCCTTTCAATAAATTTCCCGATCGGCCAGATGCCGCAATCAAGTTTAACACTGACACCTGGTCAGGCTTTTGACCAGAATTCTGCATATCCCGGAAGTAATTTAGAGCATCACTATACAGCTCATTTTGAACCAAACCAGAAAGCAATGTATTCCACGACACATAATCCCTGCAAAGCATACTTTCAAAAACTCTTCCAGCGTCCTCCATTCGACCACATTTTGCATACATAGCAATCAAAGCATTGGCAACATAGACATCAGCAAAATGGTTAGATTTCAATACTGCACCATGTATCCCCATACCCAGTTTAACAAACGAGGGATCCTCAACACCCTGAAGAGCTGCAACAAAAGTATACGTATTACTAGCAACACCAACCTCCTGCATCCTTCTAAAAAGCGACAATGCCTCCAAACAATTCCCTTCCGCTACATGTGCCGAAATAATAGAATTCCAAGACACAGTGTCCTCTTTCTCCATCATAATCCCATCAAACAACACCCTAGCCCCACCAAGATCACCACACTTCCCATACATAGCAATAAGTGCATTGCACACAAACACAAACTCACCATATCCACACTTAACCGCCACACCATGGATTTCAGCCCCCAAGCGGCTTTCACCAAGAGCACCACACGCTTTAAGCACAGAGGGAAAAGTACAAGCATCTATCGCCACCCCAAGAACTCTCATATCTTTATACAGCTCAATAGCTTCGAGGTATTTGCCACTTGACACAAACGCACCCATCAGGGCATTCCAGCTGAAAATAGTTCTTTCACTCATTTCATCGAACACCTTCACTGCATCGCGCAAAGAGCCACACTTTCCGTACATGAGCACGAGCTTGGTGGCCAGAAACGCCGAAAGGTGAGATTTTAGCAAAAGGGCATGCAACTGTTGGCCTTGTGGGAGGGCTTTGGCGGCGACGCAGAGGTCGAGGAGGAGAGAATGCGCGTGTTCGAGACGTGAGGGGGTTGCGAGTGGGTGAGTAGAAAGGAGGGTCAAGGATTGAAAAGCGGGTTTGAGTGTTCCTTTATTGAGGGTGTTGACAGAGATGGGCTTGAGAGGAAGAGGAGTGAGGATTGAAGTGGACATGGTGATGGTGCATGCGTGAAGGTGCACTGTGCCGCACCTAAACAAAGATCTCATGCAAGCCAACAACCTAAGACGAGAAACAGGGAACACCAGAACACCAAATTGAATAGATAAATAAATTAGAGTTTTTTTTCTTTCTTTTTTTGTCTACTCAGTGTAAGCAATGGCATGTTGAAGCGAACAGAGACTCACCAAAAAAATTATTGTACAAGTTAGAACTACAAGCAATTTGATTTACTTGTAACCATTCAACTAGTCCCTATGAAGCAGGAGACCTCTCTCGAACCACCAAGTGGGGAAAATGGTGTCAGGGGGATGCAACCTACACCCATGGTAGAACGAGGAGACACTCCAATATTACCAAGCAAAGCGTCAATGACATGTTGAGATTGTCAACCCTAAAAAATTCACTTGTAGCTATTCAATTAACCAATAAGCACTAGGGAATCTCCTTCGGAAGGATTGCCCACCTAAAAGGAAGTGGCGTTAGGGAGATGCGACCCACACCCAAAAAGCAGATGAAATTTTGTTTTGAATCCTTAAATCACTTGTGTCATTCTCTTAGGTTGTGAGTATATATATTTATTTGGATGATAGCGTTGAAAAGTACATAATTCACATTAAAGAATTATAAGTGTGATTAAAACTAAATTTTATTGAGTTACACTTTGTTCCTATGTATTTTAAACTACTTTATTGTGTAGATAAAGTCTACACAGAAAATCCTCATATTTAATTAAGTGGGTTCATGTCTAAACTTTTATAAATATAGTTAATCCACGCGATGCTAATATAATATATGTTTGAAAAAACAAAATAATTTCGTTAGACTGCTTAAAAAATAAAAGTTTAATATTCTTTGCTCAATAGAAGATCTTCAACATTTCTGTGATTCAATTCCTCTAAAGTGAAAATTTTACTTTATTAGTAAAGTGAGTAATGTTAAGCATTGATAAGAAAATAATAGTTAATATTGTGTGTGTTGAAATATTAACCATTAATTTTTCCACTAATAACTAAGATTATTGACTTTAATCTTACACGATTTAGAGGAGTCAAAACAATATTTTCGAATACCTTTGTAACCTAAGTGTTGTTTGTTAACTTTATTTTCAAAATTAAAAAAGACATGATAATGATTAGATAAGTGATATTGTTATATCTACCATGAATATTGCTGAATGATGAAATATGTTTAACTTGTATATTTTTATGCTTATATTAAATTTATACTATAATTGTATTAGGTCCGTGTATCAGTATAATGTGCGTCCAATGCTTAGAGCAGCAACTGAGAAAGTGTGCAACTCTTGAAATTACGATCACAAACGCATTAGACTACAAACTACGCAGCTGCAAACAGGAAAGGCGAGCCAACAAGTAAATAACTAAATGGGAGGAGTATTCAGAAAAAAATGTACAAATCACAGGCAATGACCTTCTGAATTTCCTTGTTTTCTTTCAGGGGCTCAATAAAAGAAATGCCCCAATGTCAACATGGAAAAAGAATTCCCGATAAAGGATTGCACTCATCCCACGATCATGCCTCGTATTGGGCCTATCATTGCAATCACAATCCATTTCATGACTACCCTTTTACTATACAAATTAATTACACACTAAAATCACATATTTACATCAAAGTAAAACAGTAGACTTCTCTGGCAAAATCAAAATATTCTCCGCCAGTCACCCAAAATACAAGACCGCGGGCAACATTTGCTTTCTCCTCTCCCACCTAAAATCCGTCTTTCTTCACGGATGCTTCACCCACCTAGTGAATACATTGTACTCTTACACGCATATAGTTTCATAGCCCTCTAAACGCCGTTATATCATCTTTTCTTTTACAATCTTGCTTGCTCTGTTTCAATCTGGCCAGCATTCTTTTGCAATTCTCTCGAATTATGAACATGAATCCATCTTTCAACAATTGAGATCCACTCAAGCCAATGTTAGGATTCAACAATTAAAGGCTGGCCAAATGCTTAAGTCAGCATAACGAACCATCATTTACCAATCTCACCCCTGATTTAATGAACCTCGCAGACTCTCTTCAGGCAGTGTCCAGGAAAGCAAATGCCCGCCTGAATCCCCACTCAATAACTGTTTCAGGTCGGTCGTGAGGTGAAGTGCAGTAACTGGATGCTTATGAAACTTTAGCACTTTGCGTAGGACCAGCTTGTATTCTGGTTCTATTCCATCAAGATTTAACCCTCCTGACCCACCAAAACCTGACTTGCTAAGGGAGCTATCTGGGTTGGAGCAGTGAACCATCTGCCACACCTTGACAGCTCCACTCTGATGACCTGTTGCATACCACTTTGTGTCCAACCAATCAGAAAATGTACTGCTTGTCACTGAGAGAATGGAATCAGATGGCAGTTGTGATGCTTTGATCAATGCCAGGCAATCCCCATTTATACTCCAAACAGCCAGAAGAATACCAGCTGCTGTAACAATCTCTCCGGTCAAGTCATTAACATAAATTGCTGAAACTGATGCTGGAAATTCTGGGAGCTGCCGTACAAATGCCATGGAGCTGAGATCCCATATAATAACTGTGCAATCATCTGATCCACTCACAATAAGCATGTAAGGCTGGCTAACTTGAAGGCATGTAATTTTGGCTGTGTGACCACAAAGTGGCTTCTCCAACTTCAAGCGTCGTAAGGCGCGGGGCCCAAACTTGCTAACTCTCCATACATTAACTAGCCCATCATCAGCCCCTGTAACCAGAATGTGACCATCATGGCTAACACTAGCACACTGAATTTGATTACCTCCATGTAAATTTTCATGTGTTGAAAGAAGTTTATCTTGTTCATAGCTAATAAATCTCAAGCTACGATCAGGAAAACCCCAAGCAACATATTTGGTATACGTTCTTGGTTTCAGCAAATTGTTAGTTCCAGCTATGAGAATTTTATCATTAAGAGTGACAATTTGAGTGATAGGTGAAGAGCTTTTGCGAATCTCATGTGCTGCAAGATGACTGGAATGTTTAAGGGGATGGGGAGGAAGTTTCCTGTCAGTTCGTCTTTTCACATGGGGCTTGAGGAACAGTTGTTTAGGTGTCTGCCCAAAATGATTAATTTGTGCTAAAATGGATGCTTTCATTGCTGGATCTGTAACCGAGTCTATGTCTACACTCCCTTCATATGTATAATGATAGAACACATTAACTGATTCCTCAGCAGCCTGTCCATTATACAGGGAAAAAAAATGATATCAGGAACAAAAGAGAGTAAATATTCCTTAATAGAAAATGAAGGTGTATTTTAGAACATTTGTTGAGAACATATTTATTGACATAATCATCAAAAGACATCACAGTTTAATTGTCGTCAACCTATGTCAAAAGGCACATGATGAAATTTCCCCAAGTTTTGGCTAAGGATTTTAATTTATCAACAAGTAATACAATATTGGTGATCACTACAAAATCATGGTTGTTAAATCAAGTGTCAAATGCATAAAATTGCACAAAATTAAATGCCAGAAATTAATGCAACTCACTATTCTAATATTGCATATTTAGACAATCAACAGAAATGGAATGCAAATAGGACTTGGAATTATACAGAAGGTTGTGCAGCGCTAGACCTAAAAGCATTATTTTCCCCTGCATTTCATAATAAAATGAAGCATAAAGACATCTTTCATCGTGGGAGTCCATAATGGCCATGTCCTACAACTAACCAGATCAGACTTTTCCACATAAATAAATGCATGTAAACAATTAAAGAAAGTGACATTAGATTGTAGAGCAAAACCTTCAACAATAGAAATAAAAGAAAAAAAATAAAGATGTAATAACATGATTAAAAAATTACAAGAACAGCCAAATAATCATGGAGAGACAAGTATCTATACAGCAAAACAAGACACCCACCTTCCCTCTTTGCTTATATCCAAAAATGAGGTCTATCCAATGATGCAAATTTTCTGAGACATAATTTGATTCAAGAGCTTCCCTATGCTTACTGATGAACTCTCGAGCACTACCTTTGGCCCATAGAGGTAGGACAACATCCCCAACCTGAAGAAACACCATAATAATTAAACTTACTAGTCACTTGACCTGCATATTTGGCTCTTGGAGAATTTAAAAATAGCAAAGTATATATTTGCAATAGGATAACCTTCTCGCCAGACTGTTTCTCTCCCAAGTCAAGATTGAATCGATTCTCCAAGAACTCGGGCATGTAGAAAAATTCCGGAATCAATTCCTTCACATCAGATGTATTTCCCTTCCCAGCAGCACTTAGCCAAGTATCCCTAATGCTATTGAAAAGGCGATCAGCATGGTCAAACTGGCCACCCTGAAGTTTCTGATTCTCTGTACTGAATGGGGGTAGGCGGAGAAGATAGAATAGGACAATTCCAGCACTAGAATAATGAGATCCATAGTGAAATTTTGGGACCTCCGGATCATCCCAGCTCTCATATCTAAAAAAGAATGATAAAGGTAATGTGTATCAGTCTATCAGAAGGAGAAGAAACTAACTTCTATGATCAGGTTCCATGATCGCAATTCTCTGTTTTTCAATGATTTAATTATTATACTATCTTAGTATAGAGATAAGTGTATACATTATACATAAATTTTTTGCAAATGTAAAGATTGTTCTTATGTTTCCTTCCTGGTTATTACACAATTCTAGCATAGGCCCCATATTTGTAGTTCTTTTTTAATGGATATAAATTTGTCTGTGTGCTTCTTGAAACCCAGCAAAACATTTAGCAAATAATCTCCAGGTAATGCAAACAACACGTAATATATAATCAAAGAAAAATTGCAACATAAGACAAAATCATACAGCACTAAAAGAGACCAACCTTTTTCTAAACTCATCTTCACCTTCGGGTGTTTGGCAACCCATTGGTTTATCAAGCCTGCGAAATGTTTTTGGGTTGGACAAATCAAGATTTTCACTCTCATAATCTGCAAGGACCCATGGAAAGACTGGATATTGGGTGAGATCACTATATCCACGTCCTGCCAAAGTGTTTAGATGCATGAGGTACTGGAAATTGCTTATTTCTCCATTCTGCCATCTTTTTGAAAAGGATTTTGCCATTATCTTGAAAAGACGGCTACCCTCGTTGCTTTCTTGTTTTGATGATCCTGAAATAGTTGTGTCCAACCTGATACAAAGCAGACAGATTACATTCAAAAACATATGAAACAGGGGAAGACATACGCCCACACACCAAAAAAAAGTGGTATGAGAACCAAATTTAGGAAACATAAAAGCAAAGCTCAAATCTATGGTGCAACACTAAACAACTTAAAAGAACAGCACCGGAGTTATTGTACGTATTTCAAGTCCTTTGGTTTTTTATGCTACAACTCATCACCAATATTGCAGCATAAATGCTAAGGTAAAAAACTAGCAACAATATCAAAAGATATGCTACTTGCAATTGCTAGATACGTTAAAAATATGAAAAACACAAAGAAAAGTGACAAAAAATCCAGTACCAAACAAATTAATGAAGCCAAGGAGATAATTCTTACATGCTATTCCGAGGAAGATTTATGGCAACTAGATTTTTAAAAACTTCTTCTCTCTCTTTTTTGTGGAAAACCAATAGATCATTACATCCATCCATGCTAAATATTTCAATAGCAACAGGACGAAGCTGATAATCACGCTTCAAAATCTCATGAACACTATCAAGCTTCCACATGCGCCAAGGATGAGGTAAGTTTCCACTGCTATGTACTTTCTCCTTACCCCATGCACCACCACTATAGGCCCACGCCCTTCCCCCAACCAATGATTTAGCTGGTGTGCTCCATGACAAAGTTGATTTAGACTGAAAATCCACACTGCCAGAAACATCTTTCTTGACACCCAAGGCCTGATCAATAACTGAAAGCTCATCTTCACATTCCTTCTCACAAAAGCAACCAGAATCATCAATATAGAAGTTTTCAATCACATACAAAGAGAATTCACCAATCAGGAATATGCCATCATGTTTGTCAAGACTTATAACCCTTTCACAGTTATATTTAAATCGTATTTTCTCAAATGGTTCCAGAAAAGGTCTGATCAAGTATTCACCATTGTCATGCAGTTCTTTATCAGATTTATCATCGGCAATCTTAACATCATCAATTTTCATTGAAGATTGCCTTGGAGATCCCATATCAGATCTTCCTTGTGTGCTTTCTTCTATTGGGACAGATACTGCACTAGACTTGGCACCAAGCTCAAGTGCAGAATGGAGGCTTGCTTCATTTATGCTACTTGCCTTGTCATCATTCCACTCATTCTTAGCAGAAACAGCATCTTTGACGCTATCCAACTTATCAAAGAAAGGTTCATCAAACGGCTCACCATCAGAACCATTCTGCTTGCCACCATCAGTCAAAAGTTGAAAATAAGGTTTTGACTCTGATGAATCAGGACCATTTTCAAATTTTCCTTTAGACAACTCGGGTTTCTCTAATTCAAACTGTCCATCAAGAATATTCTGTATGGTATCAATTTTAAGTTTGCAGCATTCAAGTTTTTTCCGCATTCGATACGGACCTTCAATGGGACAAAGCTGCCATTCTGGCTCTTCTGAGAAAGAGGATTTACTTAGTGGGAATATCCCTCGTTCATGCACAAGTTGTTGTAGATGGCATTGCCACTCACTCTCTGCATGTAGAATCCATCCATACTTATCTTGCCTAACAACTCTCAACTCAGTGGACATTGTATCACGAACTAAATCCAGTGCATATCTTCGCTCATTTACCTGCTCCCAGTGTCTTAAATCCAATTTTGCAGCTTCTCGAGATTTCCGTCCCATTTCTTTCTTCCGACGACCTTCCATGCCTTTGATTCTTACTCCTGGAAACTTTGCCGATCCTGCAATATACTGCACCCACATAATGCCAGCACACTGCTCCAATACCTTATTCACAACCTGTTCAATATTTTGATACCATTCAAAAAACTCAGATAAACTTCTAGTCAATAATTTATCAAAACCACCATGGAGCACATCAAGTTGCTGCCCTTGATTAGGTCTAGAAACAAGCAAGTCTTCCAATGCGGCTCTCCTATGTACCAGAAGATACTTGAACACATCAATGGTAATATTTTGTACATTTTGTCTTTTATCACAGAGAAGAGATATCAAATTCACACATAGACAGCAATTAAGATCTGTATCGATGTTGCTGGGACAGAATATAATTCTTCTATGAGCAACCAATAATTGCAAGACTGTACTTATATCAATTCCTGAATCATCTTGAGAGGAAATAGAGGACAATTTCTTTTTAGATTCATTAAGCAAACCCAACCGCAAAAGAAGATCATCTTCCCCTATACTGACTAAGAATGATGGGAGGAAGCAATATAATATCATTCGATTAGTGTTTTTAAGAATCGAATGGATATAAGCCTCTAGCTGCTTATTTCCTCTTGAAATTGATAAGAGCCTCTTTCCACCAGGAGCAGCTTCTTCAATTCTACCATCTTTGTTTGCCAATTGCAACATTGATAACAAGAACTCAAGAGTTTTTAGTACCCCTGAAGGCTGAGGAAAAGAACCCATGTATACCCGATCCACTATCATCCAACACAAAGCATCCAAATTTGTGGACCAGCGAATCTTATCCAATTTTTTCTCATCTTCTTCATCATCACGTAGCAGTCGTCTTTCAAGGAAGTTTATAAATCTACTGAGGCATAGACCTTGGAAAACTAACACAGACTCACCATCAACATATAGATGAACACTTTCCAAGATGTTCTCTATGAGCTGTGATGCCTTAACCTGCTCCGTCACAAAATCAGAAAGGACTTCAGCAATGAAATCTAACACGGCAGTAGCTCCAGCAGAACATGGACCACCACCATATCCAGAATCATCTACGTCCAAAAGCAGCTTTGAGGTTACAGCGAAGTAAGCATTTGTAGAAGATGGCCCTTGAGAACTAGACTTTAGATTTGAAGATGTATCAAACTCTGCAGCAGACATGGAAGAATCAAAAGAAGGAGTGGCAGTTAAGGAAGACTTTGCTTCATTATGGTTTGCACTTCCCAGCCAAGAAGTTAATGCAACAACAGGTGACAAAGAAGGCGTAAGGGGAACTCTAGAACTGGACTTTTCTGAAAATACAGGAGAATCCAGCGCAGCAAAAGATGCTGAACTCTGGGAATCCGTTGGTGGGAGAAGGTCCAAATTGCCTTTGATACTTTGAAAGCTGAATTCGTGTGCACAGGAAGCAACAGAACCTTGATCAGCATTATCACCATCCAAGCTCTGAACAGTTTGCATATCTTCACGGACAGATTTATTTGACTCCAGCTCAGATACAGTAAGATTATTCTGTGGTCTCTCACCAGCCATAGAGTTCGGTGCTGCAGCCATATCATCAGAACTTGTACTTACCTGCCCTTGAGGAAAGCTTCCAACACTGATGGAGGTTTTGACAGACTGATCCTGATCCAGAGGCAAGCTAGAAAATGTATTTTGTGAACTGCATGTATCATCACAATCATTCAAGGTTTTCTCTTCCGGAACTGCAGAGAGATCTTTAGCCGTTTTAACAGCATGTGCAGCCCTGCAAGCACAAAAGGTTAAGTTCAATAAAAAGGACTCATTTCAGTTGGACTGATGATCAGGTAAGTAGTCAACCTATGATTATTGGTAGGAAAAACAATTAGAAAATACTAAGTGAGGCAATAAGAATAAAAGATACAGAGAGGTTATCTCATAACAAACCTCACACAAGAAAAATATAGGTCAATGCAGCTTTCAAGAAATTCTGCACGTCTACAAACAGCAGTAAAAGGGGGGCACATCTTAGCCATATCAACCATAAATCTTAGAACTGAAGTTGCAGCAGCAGGGGCTGATGCCTCTCCACCCATAAGGCGAGCAGCATATGTCTTGTGCATTAGAGCTTCCCCTTGAAGCTCACCAGCCATGTCTGAATTTCCCTCTACAAGCTCAGCCACGAGGCTTGCACCAACCTGGGAAAGATTACCAGTTTGGTGGGCAAGCATTGCCTGCATGCTTACTCTATCAAAAGTAGTTTTTGCCATAGCAATTACAGAATCCAACAACTCTACAAACTTCAGTTCTGTATAACTCCCATCACTTGGCATAAGGGCATGAAAGTCCAACATGCGGACCTCTGGCAACCTTGGGTAAACTGGCTTGCCAAATATCAAACAAAATAAAATATAATAGATGTCTGGGGAATCATAGAAACTGGGTAGCACCCGAACTAAGCCTAGATAACCTCCACCAGTGCGAAATTTAAATGCAAATGTTGGAGAGGAAGTAAGACACACACCAAGTAGAGTCATGACCCATCTCATACTTGTCGGATGAACTGCTTCATCAAGAAAATATGTAATTAACTTAGAGGAGACAATTTTGTGCCACAGCTCAAGTAACTCTTCTGATTTAATAGTGACTTGTAGATCAATAAACATCTCTAGTAACATATTTCTGACAATTACATGTTTACCCATTGATTCTCTCATAATTGGACGCTGTGGAACCAACCCCGGGGGATCAAATGTCATAATCACAAATGTAACCACATTTTCAAGCTCAGAAGGTAGAAACCCATCTTCCAAGATGACCCCAAGCAGTACAACCAACTTTTCTAGAACAGGAACTTCAACATCACCCCTTTTCAAGGTCACTAGTAAATGTTGAACAAGGTTAATTCGCCGCAAAATTGTAAGATTATGATTTCTGTACCAATGCATGGACACTAAATTTTCAAGGAATCCAAGTAATGCAATTTGGATTGAAACTGGGGCAGTTACCCACAATGTCCAATCCAATAAAACATGTTCAACCATGTCTGCATTTGACAAGACAATGCAATTTGAAGTTTCAGCAGCAACATCAGTATTTTCCAGCTCTGAAATGTGACTAAATGAATCTTTTTGTACAGAAAAATCATCCATGTCCCCATGAGATCCAACTGAAGAATTCTCATCATGAAACTTTGACAAAAAGTTATCCTCAAGACTGGTTTCCAGCAGGGATGAAGCAGGAGACAAAGTAGTCTGACTAGTCTCCAACTTCTTTGGTTCAGAAAAAGAAGCTTCACAAGCAGCAATCTGAAAGAAGATCTCAAGAGATTGCATGTCAAATAATGACATTCTACGACGCAGAAAAAGCGCAAGCAGATGGTAGCCCCTATAAATTTGCATGTCCTTAAGATTCTGAGGATTTTGATGAAGCGCACAGGCAAGTAGAGTAAGGGCCATATGCAGCATATCCCTAGTTTCTGCTGCTTCAACAAGAGCAAGAACAAGTTCCATCCCACCAATAGGGCGGATAGTCTCTCCAATCACGCCTTGCTTACAGATATAAATATCTCCACAGAGACGTCCTAAACGTGGAATACCTGCAACCCCCGAAATGAAAATAAAACTGAGATTTAACACAACTCCAATAAGAGAAAGGAACAAAACATGTAATTTTATAATTTATAAATTTAGTTACACACCTCCGATAGGAGAGGCAGCAGCCGACATAGGATCAACCAGATTAAGCATTGAAAAGCTACCTGACGATCGAATGAATTCTGTAGAAGTTCCATCAAATGCAAAAATAAGTTTCTTTCCTGAAAGCTGTAAAGAAAGGTTTCCAAGTCTCTCCAAATCCCAGACAATTCCACTCCCATCAGCTTTTAGATCTCCCTGCTTGCTGGCAGCATCCAGTCTCTGACCATTAGCAGCCAAAGTCACATCAGCATCTAAAGAATCTAATATGGCCATACTACCACCACCACAGGCCTGGTTAGGTACAAATTGCAGAAGATCTGTGTCCTGGAAGAGCCCCCTGTATCCTCTACCAAGTATGTACATAAAACAAATACAGCCTGGTGAAAGCACTTCCTCAAAAAGATAGCAAGAGCGTAGTTTCCACGTCAAGTCACTAACTCTAGCATTTCCAACTGATGTACCAATAGTGACCTGCAATTGTTTACCAGGTGGGCATGGTGAATATCCCAATTTCCCAGTGTGTCTTAGCTTTCCATTTAGATAAACATACGCAAAACTAGCTTGGAACAGCCCAGCAAGAGCATTTGGTTTGCTGTGAATGACTGCAAGGTGATGCCACCTTCCTTCTTCAAGTTCTAAACCAGAAAATGATAAGAAGGAAGAGTTGCTGGTTGCAAGGGTTAGAACACCATCCTCCTGGAGATAAAGTTCTGCATAGGTTGCATTATCATTGTTAGTAGCACCAACGGAAAAAATTCTTAAGATATGTCGCTCATGCAATCCACTTGAACCAGAGCGTTTCTTGGAAGAGGCAAATTTCGAAACGTCTGTGTCTTTTGATTGTGATTTTAAAAAATTACGGAACTGGAACCAACAAACAAATGAATAACCAGCCGCGGGAGGCCATGATCTTTCACCCAAGGAAACCTGAATGGCAGCATGCCCAATCTTGCTCATATCCATCTCCACAAATGGTGCCAGAGAAATATTTTCTGAGGCTACATCTCCCATCAGAATTAATTTTTCCATCATTTCAACAATTATATGACCTGAATTTTTCATCCTCATTTGCAGGACATATCTAATGAGCATACGAAGTTCAGATGCAGATAGCCTAATCAACAGAAACATATTGTTGTTCAAATATAAATAAAAAAAGTAGATTAAAATGCAACTTTAGCACAACGGCAGTAAGAATATACACCATACCTGTAAGAACCAAGGACTTCCACAATTTTCAATGCATAAGAGAGTAAAGAAGATGAACCCAGAAGGAAAGGATGGATTGTTTCCAGCAAAAGTTCCACACAACCTATATATAGCAAAAAAAAAAATTAAAAAAAATCAGGTGAGCATTAAAGAGTAGCAAATAATAACAAACAATGTAGTACATACCTACAGACGTGAGGCTTTCCTGATTGAAAGGACCAGCACGGGCCAACTTTTCAATCAAGTCTAAAAGTTTTAACTGCACCATAGGAGTAAAAAGCAATAATGAACGGATCAGAACTCTAACAGCACCAGCATTGTATACCCGCTCTTTATCAGGATTAATTGGACCTGATGGAGTCAATAAAAGATTATGAGATGACTCATTCTCAATAGCATTTGATTTTGTCAAACCCTCTGATGCTAAGAAAGGCGGAATCACTATTTCAAGGGCAAGTTCCAACATCAACTGGATGACTTGGTTTTCATGATCCACACACAATAAGCCAGACTCGCTAAGAAGATCAAGGAAAGTTTGTGATGATATAATTGCATGCAACTTCATTCTATTAACAGCATTGTCAGAAACTCCAGCAGTTACAACACGCAACAAGTACGTAAACACCTTAATATAAGCATTCAATGAAGATTGATCCAAGTCCCCACTATCACTTTGGAAGCCATGGAGTGTTGTAAGTAAAAGAGAAAAACCAGTGGCTTCACCAAAAACCTTCTGAGCAGAATTATTAACTCCCAGGATCCGCCACATTGCTCCCATAGTGTCACATTTTGCATCAAGGGTGAGCCGGTATTGGGATCCTGAAGCACTGGTAACCATTCCACTTTTCAAAATTTCAACCAACACACCTAATTCTTCAGGATGAGCCTGGTAAAAGTTACAATCAGATAGTCATCATGATGATTTCAAGTGAAACAACAGCATGAGTAATTTTGTAGGAAGGATTCATCCCCAGACATTCAAGAATTATTGTTTTCTGATTAATAACACGCTTATTATGAGCAAATAAATACACAACCCCAGTCAAAAATTAAAAAACAGAAAAAAAAATTGAGAGAATATCAACAAACCTGTGAGGTATCTTCAATTATAAGACATGATAATATCCTGAGGACCCCTGAGCGATGTACATCAGACACCAGAAAAGGCAACATCACAGTCACACCACTAGCTGAGCGGAATGAAGCTTGATTAACCTCAGCTTTCTTCAATAAAGATACCATGCAGTCCCAGGCAATAGCAATTGTAGCTTCAACATCAAAAATAGGGAACTTCCCTGAACCAGATTCCATAAGCTTGGGTGAAGTAATAATAACATCCTTGTTGTCCAGGTGTTTCTTGAAATTGTTTGAGCTATTTTTCCTCTCCAACTGGTCCGAGTTAACAGTCTGTTGATCTGGACCCAAAATCCTGTGTTGCTTCAGATCATCTAACATAACTTCCAAAACACCAACTTCTCGCAGAACTTTCTTGTACTGTTGGTCAAAGGACAAAAGTTTTACAAAGAAAGAAAGAATTGTCTGCTTCAATGCTGATGTTATTGGTTGCTGCAACAAACAGCAAAGTGAAAGTAGTTCTTGCTCAGGAACACAATTTACAACAGTCACGGCATACTCAAGAATTTTCAAGATTATCTCTTGCAAATGAGAAGGAAAACCAGCCATATTTAGGATTAAAAGTGGAACAGTTCGTAATTGCTGACACAGACTATAATTCTCTATGTGGCCTGAAAAAATTTTAAACAGTCTATTTAATACTTCAGCCTGCAACTTCCAGCTATCAGCTTTGATGAGAATATCTTGTAACATCTGGACTGCTTCAAGGTCTTTAATTTTATCATTTTCCTTCTCCCATAATTCATCACCGAGCCAATCGGAAGATGAGGTACGACTTTTGCTATGACCACCACCCTTGTTCTGAGTAGATTTAGAACCCTTACCTCCATAATTACGTGGAGACTCGTTTGGTCCAGTTTGAGCTAGACTAACAAGAACATCTAGCAACCTAGATAATGTGGGTGAAAGATACTGAATGGAGGAATGTTCTTGTTCATTGGAATTTTGTCCTCTGCTATTTTTGGATCCATCAGAAGCAATCTCTTGTTCATCAAACGTATCATAATGAGTAGATTGAAAGCCCTGATTTTTTGTCATATTGGACAGAGTTAGTGCAAATTGAACTAGGAATTGATATCCATGGGCATTATGTATATCCTCTCTAAGTCTGACACTGGCAGCCTCTGCAGAATCAATATAAGAAATCAGAACTATCCAACACTAGCAACCTTTAAAAAATAACTAGCAGCATCCATGGTAAAAGAAATATATTCAACCAGATTTTAGACAATGATACTGTTACATTTATGGGAACCCCATTCATTCCTTTTCTGATAAAACATTAGAAAATTACCAGCTCTATATGACAATTCTACACACTTGAGTAACAAGTCAACAATGCCTACGGTAAAGGCAGCATCTCCACAATCAGGATCAAAATCTTTCACAGACAATAGAAGAACTTTTATCTGCATGGAGGAAAAATAATCACAGGATTAAGTTCTAAAACATAAACTGAATACTATGAACAATAAGGATTACCATTAGTGCAATATTGTACAAAACTGATACTTCACCAAAGCTGCATACACTAATTTCATAATTGGTAAGTAACCTCAAGCATCCTCCAACACAATCAGGGGACATAGATACTTTCAAATTTAAAACAATAATACATGATTGTTTAATAAATTTCTATTTTATTAAGACGTGACTTGAGCACACCAGAGTTATGGGTTTGTTTACAACAATTTCATGAACTAAATGACAACTTTCAGAACAGTCTTTTGTTAAACAAAAGAAAATTTTAGTTATGTTTTATGACTTTATGATGATTATGTAAAGATTGCTAGATTTATGTTAAAAATATAGGGTTGGACAGTTGATTGGTAAAGAAATGTTTCTACAAGTTCTAAACTGGTTAGTTTCATATTTCACAGCAAATGCAGAACTAATTCAATGTAAATAGGTGAATTGCCTTGTTTTCTTTTTATGAATATTCAAACTGATCAAGAAAACCAAATCAACCATTCAAGAACAGTATGGACTGTTCCTATAAATCCAAGTACTCTATATTTTTTTATAGTTTCTTCCCCAAGCTAAATGGTTAACACCTCTGCCTAATGTTTGTAAGATTTTTTTTCCCTGGCACTTCCCAAAAGCTTTGCAAGGAAGAGGCTGAAGTGACCTTATAAATATTTTGCCATTGAATAACAGATTTGCATTTCTATTACAGAACACTTTTTTTTCTCGTAAAGAGCAGAACATCTGATACCATAGCAAACTAGTTTTCTCTTCATTTTACATGAGATTGAAAGAGAAGAAACCCAAAGGAGATCCTTTTGTCACAATAAATCCTAAAACCACACCAACCTACCCCTTGAGCCAAAGCCTAAAAGCAAAATAATATTATTTAAGCTTCTTTCTAGGAAACATAAGTTACATAATATAATAATGTATCATTTCAAACTAGCCCACAGATGCTGTTGAACATTGACATATGCTATCAAAGTGGTAAAGATGAACATAAACTGCTTTATAATACAATATAAACAAGAAATACAACACCAGTTCTGTGAGACAACTTATTTGACATACAAAAAGTATTTAGATTTGAAAGTTAAATGACATACCAAATGATGCTTGCGGATGTATTTGGCTGTGCTTCCATTGTCATTTACCAAAAGAAGACCAAGTATCTAGAATTATAAGCAGCAAAATATAAATATTCAACCATCAGAAGAACAATATCAGCTCAAGCTAATTACCACATGCAATAGTTGCATCATTTTCAACACTAATTTTACTGCAGACAAATGTGTCACACTTTACCTGCATAGCATGTCTGTGAAGTTGTATGCTGTGCAATGGAACAAGTCCTTCCTTATAACGGGAGAAGACAATCAAAGATCCCTTGGCAACCATTTGAAAAAGCAACTGAAGTGAATCATCCTCTATCAAACTCTGTGCTGCTGATGGATGGCTTGCTAGAGCTTTCATGATATGCACAACACTTCCCTCTACCTGCATAAGGAAAATAGTTTAAACTTTAAAATGCAAATTAAGAAAGTGCACAAAGTTATCCTAGATTATTCCAATTATTTACTCATAACCATGTAATTTTTTTTATGGCTTATGCTCTATAGAAAGGGTTTTGAATAAGGAAATATAAAGCTTACAAAAACAACAATTAGAATTAAAGTCTACAATTAAATACTAATATATTCAATTTATCAAAAACCTGCCTGCTAAGCTTTAGGTTGTCATAAACAGGGAGGGGCGAACTCTCTAAAACAAAATTGTTTGTCAAACATGTTAAAACATAAAAATAGACAATGAAGGCATGTATATCATGCAGAGAACAGAACCTCAAGCCGGCGGTTTGGCCCAACTTCATCATAAACTTTTTGTAATACGAGATTATCTTCATGATCAGTAGTACTATTTGGCCTTTGAATGGTTACATCAGGATCGAGAAGGGCATTGAGAACTTGAATGAGACAGCAAAATATCCCAGAGTCAAGTAGAGATTGCTTGTCAATAGGCTACAAAAAAATATACACATAAAAACTACTACTTAAAGCTCATGAGAGAATTTAGGAATATTCAATTATACAAATACAACGGGTTTCAAAGTAACACCAACCAGCTTACCACACTAAACAACAAACCTAACACAATTAAACACTAATGACTAATAGCATGACAGACCAAGATCACCAATATTAATTACACTAATATTTCCATCAACACAAAGAATATATGTTAGATGGGAACACAATTGCGTATTTTTCTGTAAATAAAGTAAAATGTATTCTATAGCTCCTAATAGTGACTTGGCACAAAAAAAATTTAAGAAGCATACCCCAGAGACAAGGATTTCCACTGAAGTTAATAAATTTGCTCCAGGACTGATTCCATCCTGCATAGAAGGAAATATCTGGAAACATTAAAAACAAATAGAAAAGCAGGGGAAAAAAAAAGGTCATAAAGAAATGACTAAGACAAACCTTTGTGACTTCCGAGAAAAACTTTAAAACTGGAGCAACATCCAAAGATCTTGTTTTGCTGCTGATTTTTAACTTTTCTATATCTGTTACAAATGCTCTTCCCACAACAAAAGAGAATATATGGGTTTCAACTAACCTGTTCCCCACCAACATTACCGAAAGTCAATTAATAAACTCCAATCACTAAGATGAATAACATATTTTAGCATTTTTAAGAATAAAATATATATCTAAGCAGGAAATATGCAATCTATATTTTTCAAAATCTTCAGAAAGTAAATGGGAAGACACGAACCAGCTCTCAACTCTCAAGTTAATTTTATGATAATAGTATCTATAAATCTACTCAGGGCAGAATGAGACAATTTTTCACTTTCAACCAAAAAAAACATCCATATTTTTATAAAATGTTTTTAGTCTTTTAACCCATAAAGTGCATCAACCAGATATTGAAAGTTCACTTGATCCCCAAGAGCACTTCACCTTTACTTTAAGCCCAATTAAGTGACAAAAATCTTACATATCATCATTTTCACCTACATCAATGCTTATTTATACCAAAGCACTAGAACATAACAGGTAAGCATGAGCAGCATTACTGCACCATAGACAACCAAAGCAAATACAGACAAAAAAGCATGTTGCAACTTCTAACTGACGGTGTGATGTAGGTTAGGGTTATCATTCTACAACAACAACAACAACAAAGCCTTATCCCACAAGGTGAGGTCGGCTAGGGTTATCATTCTACAAAACCAATAATTCTATTATTTGAGGACAAAAAATTTCCCCCTACCACTCAAACACAACAATAATGTTCATCTAATCTCAAGGAGGGGTTTAGTAGTTAGGAGGGAATGGGTGAAGATGTATCCTGTAACTTTTTATTGTGCTCTCAGCTAGGTTCAGTTACAAACTGGAATCCTGCTAGACACATATTTATTAACGTGTAACTACAGTACCACTGGTACTCTTTCAAATATATAATACATAATTACTTTTGCTGAGCAAAAAAAAAAAAACACAACAATAATGTTCATATAAATTAAGTTATGGGGAGCAGTGCAATGAAGCTAAGGAGAAAGTGTTTCTTTACATGGTAACTAACTGAGCTACATTAGCATGCTGCTTCACTAATCTACAAAAGGCGTCTATACTAAAATTCAAGGCCGCTTCTTTTTCCTGCAAGGAAATGAGAAATCATAAGCAACTCCTGATTTACCATCATCAACCACAAAATGTCAAATTTCAATTCCATCAAAAGAAACTAAGCAATGACAAGAACCTTCTCAGAGCTGGATGACCGAAACTCTTCCCAGAATCTCTTGAAGTCCAATTCCAGTTCATATTTGTCCCTGATTTAAAGATATAAATGGTCATAATCCCGCCTAACATCATAACGAGGGCACGTCATAATAAAAAACAATCCATGAAAATCAGTTATCACTAATTATGAAACACGTTAGAACTTGAAATTAGATGCATTAAATAAAAGGATTTTAACATGCAGTATAATTAATATTAGACCAAACAGTAATCCAATGCAAGAAATGTTCATAAATCTGTCAATGCTGCCATGAGGCAACAGAATCATGCCTCAGCTTACATGTTCACCTATGAATGAATGTTTGAAATTAAGAACCGATGTGTTTTAATCATTTTAAACAAATTGCAAGTCTTAAATCTTCCAATCAATAAATATGACCATTTTGGAAGCTGCAAATAAATAAGCAGAAAAGCCAACATGCCAAAAATTCAAACCCTCTTTCCGTAACTGAGCTACCCATGATGCAAAGATGACCCCTCATGCAGTTACGCTTCGATAACTAGCAAAAAAAGCACTCTTTTTGCACAATGCACCAGTATAAAAGTGGAATGTTAGTAGTATAATATATAAAGTATTTAGATGAAGCTAGTTGCACACTCCCACATAGGAATATAAATTATGTAACCGTGTGGACAAGTTAAAACTCATCATCATAGAAATAATGGCAATCTCATGCACAACCAAAACACGACTATCCCGGGTGGATTTACCGCAAATTCTACATTGTGATTGATAAGATACGAAAAACACACACAGATTGAGCAACGCACTGAAGAACCAAGCTTTTTTCTGCTCAGCACTATCCCTTTCATATAAAAAAATAAAATAAAATAAAAAACTGATCTCAGAACAACCCTTAGCTCCTTACAACTTATCCTTGACAAGTCACATAAACATCGCCTCAAAAAAGAGAAAGGAATAGCAGCAAACAGAAACTAATAGGATCTTGCAACTCCACCTAACTCTACACTTTGCATTAACCAAAATCTATTTCATCCTTCCACAGTTGAAAAGACAGAAACTACAACCACATCTCTCTATCTTCTATTTTTTTTATACAAGCAAATCAAAGCCAATGCAACACAACACAACACTGAAATCATCCCACTGGACCATTAATTTTTCATTTTGCTCAAACTTAACCGCAGAACTAAGTGTTGCATAAACCCAAAAAGTAAAATAAAAAATAGAAATATATAAGGGAGCCTACCTGGTAGGGGAAGAAGAAGAGGATTGCGAAGCTGAAAAGGCATTGTTGTTGTTGTTGTCGCGGGAAGAAGAGGAAGGAGGAGGAGGAGGAGGAGCAGAGGGTGGCGATTGAGTGAGGCCAACCTTCTCTTTGAAGTCCTTAAGCAATGTAACCCATTTCATCGTTTTCCCTTTCGATCTTTGAACCATATGAACACCTCTCTCTCATCCGATGAACATTCACCAGATCCACCACCAACTACCTCCTACCGATTTACCTCCGAAAAGGGAAAAACCAAAACACCATTCAAACCAACGATACGAAACGAGAGAAGAAACAATCTGCAATTGCACCAGCTGCAGCAAGCAAATGCGATAAAAATGGCACCAAGATCTACCGGATTTGCGATTCGTAGGTTTTGGATTTGTCAATTCAGTTCTTCTTCTCCGCGTTTCAGAACTTTTCCTAATTTTTTTTTTTATTTGAATTTGGTTCGATCAATCTAGTTTTGTCTAATTTTTCGGAAAATGTTCGCAGCCCTAGAAAGCGGAGGGAGCTAACGAAACAACAAGAACAAAACGGTGAGTGTTGGTGGTGCTGTTTTGGAGACAAGAAATAAAAAAAGAAAAATAAATGCAGCTTTAAAATTTAAATTAAAAAAAAAAAAAGAAAATTAATTTGGAAATCCGAAATCGCGTTTCGCTATTTCTGTCTCTCTTTCTGCGTTTGCGTGCCTCTTTGGGACGGCCACTCGCACCGCGTTGTTCGATCGATCAACAAACAAGTCTTTCTTCTCTCTCTCTCTCTTGCTCTGTGTGTTGGTAATATATAGTCTAATCTGTGAGTTTTTTTTTTCCAGTTTTGGCGCACACACCTCGACCACGTCAGCGTGGGGTCCACGAATGGGAAGGGTCCACGTGGAACTCCGTGATTGAAGGTCAATACGTGAAAACCTCATCGCTCCCACTCACCGTTTTCTCCATCGTTTTGGTCTGCTTAATGGGGTTGATTTGAATTTTGATCAAACCCCCTTTTAGATATGCCTCTTCTTTTGACATTTGGTTGAGACATGGGACATGTTGATAATTAATTAATTCATTAATCTATTGGTTAATCTTTTGTATTTTATTTCATCTCGGTGTTTTCTATTTTTGGTTCGTTTTCTTCCTCCCATATCTTATCGTATAATATAATCAAGTGGATCTTCGGCAAAAAATGTTGATAAATATTTGTGTTTTAATTTAAAATTTATAAATATATATTAATTCTATTTTATAAAATAAAATATTTATTTTAGATTTTTTTTTAAGATTTTGTTTTAATGAGTCAAACTAGTTTGTTAGATTTGTTTTGACAACTGTAGGTTGGTTTTCCAACGGTCATATTTCTAACGGTCATATTTTGTTGTTGCAAAATGCCTATATATATATATATATCTCTTTCCTCTTTTCTAGAGATATAGACTGAGAGCTCTGGTTTCTTTCTGCCAACAATTTATCTCTTTCTTTTCCTATACAAAACTTAATTTTTTTGAGAGCAAGAGCATTGGTGTTCATAAGGTTCGGGGATCCTTTCGCTGCACACGATCGGAACCAACGGGTTGTCGTATCTTGGGAGAGGAGTGCAATCAGAATTTCTTACCCGTGCAGTGGGGGCGTTTTCTCTCTAAGGATAGCGTTTACGCGCTTCAACCCAGGCTATATCTTTCTTCCCTTAATTTTTCTTTCTTGTGCTTATTGTATGTTATAATGAATTATTCGTGCGTTGTCAATTAAATTTAATTTGCTACTGCTATTTCGTTATTTAATTCAAGACTGTGCATCTTCTTCATATTAATTTTTTTTTCATTTTTTGTTTTATTTTCCAACAGTCTTAGAGAGAAAAAGGTTTTATTTTTTCACTTTCTTCTTGCATAGTCTTTTTGCAGTAGCATCCTATTTTATCAAAATGTCCGCCATGGATATGATTAAGTCCCTTTCCAGTAAGCCTGAAAAATTTACGGGTGAAAATTTTTTTTGTTGGCAACAACAAATGAAATTCTAGCTTACTGAATTGGATTTATACTCTGTGATTTCTAAAAGAGAAATAAAAACTTCAACTTCCTCTACTGATATAGTTCAAACTGATGCAACCATTAAGCATGATGTTTCTGATAAAGATATTTTATGTCATGGACGCATTTTAAGTGCTTTGGCTGATAACATATATAAGATTTTTTGTCATACCAAAACTTCTGTTGAGTTATGGGAAGCACTTGAATTGAAATATGGATCTGCTGAAAAAGGTTTAAGTCATTACTCTTGTGAAAAAATGATTGAGTTTCAAATGATTGATGGAAAATCTATTTCAGATCAGATCCACGAATTTGAAAACATTGTTTATGACATGAAATTGAAAGGAATTGTTTTGCCTGACATTATGCTTGTGGCTTTCATGATATCAAAATTGCCTCCTTCGTGGACTGATTTTGCTCTTTTTTGCTTGAAGATGATCCTAAAACTTATGGTGAGGCCATGAGGTCTATTGATGCACCTTTTTGGAAAGAAGCTATTATTGATGAAATGAGTTCTCTTAAAAATAATAAAACTTGGTTTCTTACTGATCTTCCCCCTGGTTGTAAAAGTATAGGTTGTAAGTGGGTTTTTCGAAAGAAATTAAGAACTGATGGATCTATAGAAAAATTTAAGGCAAGGCTTGTTGTGATTGGGTGTAAACAAATAGAAGGTGTAGATTTTTTTGATACATATTCTCCTGTTTCTAAAGTTACTACCATTAGGGTCTTAATTGCACTTGCTTGTGTTTTTAATTTAGAAATTCATCAAATGGATGTAAAAATTGCCTTTTTAAATGGTGAATTAGAAGAAGAAATTTATATGAACCAACCTGAAGGCTTTGTAGAACAGGGGAAGGAAAAGAAAGTTTGCAAACTTGTTAAATCTTTATATGGTTTGAAACAAGCTCCAAAACAATGGCACGAAAAATTTGATCAAGTTGTTCTTTCGTATGGTTTTCAAATCAATAATACTGATAAATGTGTGTATGTGAAACAATTTGATGATAATGGATGTGTCATTTTATGTTTGTATGTGGATGACATATTGATATTTGGTAGTAATATGCAATTCATAAATGATGTGAAGTCTTTCTTGTCTAGAAATTTTGATATGAAGAACCTTGGTCCTGTAGATGTGATTTTGGGTATTAAGCTTATAAAGAAAAATGATGGCATGATTTTAACCCAATCACACTATGTTGAAAAGCTGTTGAAGAAGTTTAATTATTTTGATGTGAAACCTGTTTCTACTCCTTATGACTCATCCATCAAGCTAAAGAAAAATTTGGGTAAAGGAATTTCTTCACATAAATATTCTCAAATTATCGGTTCTTTGTTGCATTTGACAAACTTCTCTAGGCCTGACATTGCATATGCAGTTGGTAGATTAGGAAGGTATACTAATAATCCTGATCATTCTCATTGGATTGCATTAGAAAGAGTTTTTAGATACTTAAAAGGAACCATCAATTATGGCATTCATTATACATGTTTTCCTGCAGTAATTGAGGGGTTTAGTGATGCAAATTGGATTTCTGATTCTGATGAAACAAAATCAACAAGTGGTTATGTTTTTACTTTAGCTGGTGGTGCAGTATCATGGAAATCTGCTAAACAAACTATTATTTCACGTTCTACTATGGAAGCAGAAATTATTGCTTTAGATACTGCTACTAGTGAGGCTGAGTTTCTTAAAAATTTGTTATGTGATCTACCATTGTTGAATAAGCCTATACCTCCAATTCCAATGCATTGTGATAGTCAAGTTCCTATATCTAAAGTTACTAGCAAAAATTTTAATGAAAAAAGAAGACACTTAAGAGTGAGACATAAGTCTATCAGAAATTTGATTTCTCATGGTGTCATTTCTCTTGACTTTGTCAGGTCAGAAAATAATATTGCGGATCCGCTTACAAAAGGGTTGACGCGTCAACAAGTACTTGAGTCGTCGAGGGGAATGGGATTAAAGCCCATTATTTAGTTACAACAATGGACACCCGTCTCCGTGTGATTGGTGATCCCATGAATGGAGTTCAACGGGTAACAACGAAATTGTTTGTTGACTAAAGTACACCAAAATGAAATTTGACGGAGCTGTTCCGTTTCTCATTCCTATGACGAGGTGTATTATAAATTGTGGCAATATTAAGGTTGAGGTATTTATATATGTGTATTTTTGATGGAAAAAAAAAATACCTCTTAATGAATCCGATGACAATTATTGTAGGGGTGAGGGTCACAACTCACTCTTTGAGGATTCACCTAGTGAGTGTGGTGGTGGGGCCGCCACTGTGAGATATGGGCTAATCTCTAAGTGACACTCACGAAACAAGATACAAGCGCAAGGCCGTGTAACGCGCTACCACTGATTAGAACCTAATTGAACACCAATATTGTAGGAGTTATGTACTAAAGTCCGGTTAAAGAATATGTAGTTCAAGACAATCAAGTCACTACATTTTTCTCGGATGGAAGTTCATAAACACTAGGTATAAGGCTCAAACCCGGAAGGTTCCTTATACCGAAATACAATATCACATGCTCTTTCTCTTATATTTTTATCTTTCAGAAAATATATTTTAAAATTTTAAATTATGTGGGGGAATGTTGATAAATATTTGTGTTTTAATTTAAAATTTATAAATATATATTAATTCTATTTTATAAAATAAAATATTTATTTTAGATTTTTTTTTAAGATTTTGTTTTAATGAGTCAAACTAGTTTGTTAGATTTGTTTTGACAACTGTAGGTTGGTTTTCCAACGGTCATATTTCTAACGGTCATATTTTGTTGTTGCAAAATGCCTATATATATATATATCTCTTTCCTCTTTTCTAGAGATATAGACTGAGAGCTCTGGTTTCTTTCTGCCAACAATTTATCTCTTTCTTTTCCTATACAAAACTTAATTTTTTTGAGAGCAAGAGCATTGGTGTTCATAAGGTTCGGGGATCCTTTCGCTGCACACGATCGGAACCAACGGGTTGTCGTATCTTGGGAGAGGAGTGCAATCAGAATTTCTTACCCGTGCAGTGGGGGCGTTTTCTCTCTAAGGATAGCGTTTACGCGCTTCAACCCAGGCTATATCTTTCTTCCCTTAATTTTTCTTTCTTGTGCTTATTGTATGTTATAATGAATTATTCGTGCGTTGTCAATTAAATTTAATTTGCTACTGCTATTTCGTTATTTAATTCAAGACTGTGCATCTTCTTCATATTAATTTTTTTTTCATTTTTTGTTTTATTTTCCAACAAAAAATATATATATATATTTTTTATAATGAAAATGGATTTTAAGAGTATTTGAGAGGCATTTCACGTTGAGGTATTGCATTTACATTTCTTAATGACAAAGACAAATATATATCACGTAGCCTAGGTTCCTTAGCGTTGGAGAAATGCCAATTTACAATGAAAAATCATAGAGTTGCTGCCCGAATGTATTTTTATTGTTTTTGTTTTTCCCTTTAGTTGTCATTTATTGTAACTCAGCCATGTATAAAAATAAAAAAACTTGTAACTCAGCCAAGTAAAATAAAAATTGTAAAAAAAGAGTATGTATGTTTTGTTTTCTTCTTTTGTATTTATCAAAATGGAAGTTCTGTCTTCTATCAAACTTGAATTAATTGTGGTTGGAGCAACAATTAGCTATAAGTCCTTATTCTGTATTTCTATTTAAATTTTGTATACACGATCAAAAGTTGTTTGTTTTTTTTTCTCTCATAAAAAATCCCCATGCCATTTGGATGTACAAGCGGAAGTTGACATGAATAAGACATTATAGTTTTTCTTTTTATACATCAGAAAACAGAAAGAAAACTAGCTCCTAAGATGAATAACTCTCATTACATGCGTCACATATTTAGCAAGTCAATCTTCACAGAAATTAGCTTCCCTTAGAGTATGCTGCAAACAGACGTTTTAGTCCAAGACTAGCAGGTCTTGAATCTTCTTGATCAGTGGTAAAAAAGGATGAAAAGCTTTCAGATTGTTGTTGACCAACTTCAAGGGTATCTTTGAATCAATTTCACAAACAATAATTATGTAGTTGTCGTTCCATGCCTTTTAAAGATCATGAAGCATGGCAAAAAACTTAGCATTAAGACTAGTAGAAATTTTACAGGCACCTATGAATCCTGATATCCAATTTCATAAATGATCCCAAAAAATGCCACCATATAACTATCTTTCTTCGGGTTCTCAAAAGAGCTGCCATAAATATTCAATTTAATAACAGGAAAGATTAGAGGTTCTTAGCTAACAAATCGAACATTCTTTTAATAAACTTTTTCTCTAAGCACAATATGAAAAATAAAATGAATTGAAGTTTTCTTGTATGATAAAATAATCTTATGCACTTTGAAATTTTCTGACAGTTTTATGTATAAAAAAAAGTATCCAATCACTATTGGTACCGACAAGTAGTTACCATAAAACAAAATTAATCTGAATTTCTACTTAACTGCTATGATCTCATTCCCTCTTCCCTCAAGTCTGGCTCTATCGAGGCTAGCTGTTGTTGAATAATCATGCATCAATCTCATTTTAAATTGCAACCAAACAATTAGAACACGAGAAGGAAAACCCATAAATCCGATGAAGATGGAGCTAAAACTACCAAATAACCAAAAAAGAATAAAAAGAGGAAACACCATATTAATTACTATGATTCTCGAATTTTTTTCCCTAAAGAACTGTAGTTTTCGCTATAACATATTTTAAAAAATAAAAACTTTAACTACAGAATACAGAACCGAGGTTGGTTAGAGGCTGACCTCAGACCTAATGTAAGAAAGAATGTAACAGTCTTAAGATACATGTCCGTATGGCTGCAAGTTAAAAATAGAAAATTAATTAACGGGTTTTGTCACTTTCATCCACCTCTTTTGATTTTTCTTTGAATTAAAGTTACTATGAAAATTAAACGTTAGGTAAGAACGAGTCACAACAGTTCACTTGCTACACATGGAGACCATAAAATACAGTTATTTTGATTTTGATTCCATGAAGAGTTAACGTGAATTTTGATTTCACCAAGGATCCGTTGATATTAATTATTAGGCATACAGTATTAAGCAAAATAAAAGGACACGTCAATTTACCAGTCACGCTTTAAAAATAAAAGAATTACTTGCAGTTACTTTACTTTGGTTGTAACAAAAAAAAAAAAAAATACTTTACCTGAAATCCGTCCCCCCCTAAAAAAAAAATACTTTATAGATAAATTTATAATAGTAATGCTTAAATATGAGTTTCTTAAAGTACTACTTTTAAAATTAATCTCTGTTATAATTTTTTGTTTATTTAAAAATTGTTAAAGAAACATGTTTTCCCCCCTCTAATAATCGACTATAAAGGTAATTTTCAATATATAAAAATTATAAACAAATAAAAATTAATGCATTTTTAAGAATTAAAAGTATATTTAAGTTTTTTTTCATCTCAAGATGGAGAAATTTTTAATATTTTTTTTTAACATTGGTGTAGTGTATATACAAGAAATGGATTTTTTTATATATTGGCATATATGATTAAATACATTATTGCTTTTTTTATTTGAACATTGATATGAAGTATTTAATGACTTCATTATCAATAATCAGTTACAATATATGATTTTTATCTCGAATGATGATATTTTTATGCAAAAGACATGAATCCGAAAGACCGGAATATTGGTTAAGATGGGATTATACAAAGTATTTAATTTTATATAATTAATTAGAAATATCACATATATATGAATTTTAAAATAATTATTATAAAAATTAATCACTTTAATATATAGATATATAAAATTTCTATTATTTTTATTAAGATTATAATTTGAATTGTGAAATGCATTTAAATGACAACATTAATAATTTTTCTCCAATAATGACCTAAATAACACTGGTTATTAATTATAAAATAGAATATTTTTTATTTTAGTCTTTTAAAGCATTTATTTGTTTTAGTTCTTGTAAAGTTTAATTTATTTATTTTAATCTTTGTTGTGAAGTAATGCCCTTAACTGAGAACATAATAAAAACATTGATAATTTATTAATATGTTATCTCATCAAAGAGTCTAATAGTATAGTAATATTTTTTTTTTAGAAAATTGTGTTCTGAAATGGGACACTCAACAAAGCCTATTATTAATGTGGGAAGGAAAACCTACTTCATATTATCCTTATTGTACACTTATAAGTTATAACTGACTAATTAAGTAACCTTGGTTGAGTTAGACAAAGGATAGTCAGTGAGGATGGACAATATTAATAGCAACGATCAATTGTATTTAGATTTGCCATCAAGGATTTTCATTGAGGAAAACCTTGCTTTGTTTTTAGTTTGTGTTTTTAGTGTAATGAGAAAGATAACAAGTTTACTAAGGCATATTTCTTTTATTGCATTTTATAAATTGGTGATAAGTCATTATCAGTTAATCTTGTTATTTCATAATAAGAATTAAAGTTAATTTTTTTTATAGAAACTAAAATATAAAAAAATATTTAAAGCATTAAAATTAAAAATCCTTAATTTTATAAGGATAAAAAGTTATTTAAATCTATAAAAAAAAAGGTTATAATTTTTTGGGAGAAAAATCCGCTCCAAACACGCTCCTTTTCACGTCAAAATGTATTTTCAGTTTGGCTTTAAGCTGCTTGGATAATCGATTAGTGGAGGCGCGTGGGAGAAGATGAGAATGTGAATTGATAGGAAATGAGAGGGGAAAATTGAGGCATTTGAAAATAATCAAAATGGTGGGCTCCACATAACATGACTAAGCGCGTGAACGTGGGCCCGTTCATCTTTCCAACTTCAAAAGGAGAAACCGCGCGACTTCCGGGCTGGGTGCCTCATTCTCATAGCTTTTTCTTTACCCATCACTTATCTATATTTTAATTTGTATAGTAAAATTAATACATTTTTTTTATTTCTATTCAATTTAATTATTATTTTATATTTTTACTCTTCCCACTGTAGAGGTGACAAAATGAACTTATTTTATAAAATAAATTACTTTTTTTTTGCAGGAATAAAATAAAGAGCTTGAGTTTTAAATTTTGTAAGTTTTAAGAAAAATGTATTTTTTTTTTAAAATCTGATTCAATAAGGATCGTTCCAGGTTTAGCCTGTAAAAAACTCAAAATTATTTTTTTTTCTTATTGAATTTGATCTTTATTTTTTTTTACGGCAACTTTATCTTTATTTATAAAAAAGTTAAAATTAAATTTGCATGATCCAATCGGCATTAGCCAACACCCACGTTTTTTTTTCTTGCATAGAAATAAAAAATAGCATAAAAAAATTTACAACCACGTACATTTACTCAATTAATTGCTTAACTAATAAAGTTATAACTCCTTGAATATATTTTTTTTCTTCACTTTTAGGTATATATTTCGTACTTATCTCTACAACTAGCATGTTTTTTTCTTTCGATCATTTCAAACTATTCTTCTTCTATGTCTAATAATTTTACAAGCACTAATATATAAGTTAAGTATATTTCAATAACGAAAAATACATTTAAATTTTATAATTATTATGTTTATATTTAGATATTTTATATTTTACCTTTTAATGAATTGATCCATGAGTTATCTTATAAATTTTTAAAATTAAGATTTCCAACTCAGGTATTTGAAAAATAAAATTGTAAATTGGGTTCCTTAAATGGTAAACCAAGCAGTTTCTTTTAATTAATACGATCTAGTAATAAAATAATTGAATTCATAATCTTTTAACATTATAATAAAAAATATATAAGGCGAAGCTTGGGGGCTGGTTGAAGCCTTCAAGTTTGCAGCTTCAATGGGTTTCAAAGAGGTTATGCTTGAAGTTGATTGCAAACTGTTGGTGAATAAAATCTTTAGCTCGAGTGAGAGTATCTTCATTGTATCCTAGTTTTTCTACTTTGAATCATGTAGTTCCTTATGTTGTAAATCAAATTATTAATGAAATGAGATAGGTACTATTTAATATAAAAAACTTTTAATAGTATAATAAAAAATATAAGTCAGCAAAAATAAATATAAAAATTTTCATGGCAAAGTGTATTAAACAACATTCACAGAAAAAAGAAATCACATGCTAACAGAAAATATATTACATTTTTATTTTTGGTTATGTTTTGTTAGTGTAGATGTATATCTATATTAATTAATACTATTTTTATTATACTAACAATATGATGTGAATGTACGTATAATATTAATGAAATTATATATCCATACAATACATCATATTGTTGTTTAAATTTGTAATATTTTTCGCTAGTATATAATATCTTTTATTGATTATTTGAAATATCTAACAAATAAAATATTGTCTTTTTAGATAAGGAACACATTGAAGTTGAATACAGTCAATAAGTCGAATGTCAGAAGCGAATTTAAATGTAGACAACTCCTTTATTAATGTACAATTCTGTTTTTCAGACAAAAAAAAAAGCAAAAAGAGAATAATACTCATTTTAACGTTGGAATAAAATAAATAAATTACCATCCTTAAAAAAAAAAAACCTTACAGTAAAATTGCATCTCTTCTGCCAATGTACTTGAGAAGAATTCCAACTCAAACATAACATATACTTTGGGACTTCAATTATAAATCGAATAAAACTTCTCCTGACATTTTATCAAGCATGCCATTGTTGATCACTTCCACAAAACTTCACTTAATAATATCTACAATTAACAAATATAAAACAAAATACGCACTTGATGTTGAATTTTTAATGTTTCAGTTCACATTTGTATATTGAATAGTTCAGGTTTCGATTTTAAAGTGGATCATTTTGTAAGCTTTCTCCTACTGATAAAAAAAACGTGACATCTACATACCATCCACTTGTTCAAGAGAGGAAGTTGAAAAAAAAAAGAGAAAAAACTACAATATGGGTTAACTTGTCCAAATAGAATTGCAATCATGTAATATGCTGATTTGTTTCGAGACGAGACTTTTGAAAAGTTATTGAGCTACTCAAATTGCAAATAGATTGTGAGTGTGAGAAAATTGCCAATGCAAAGTGCAAACAATTTGAGAAGAACCGAGGAAGACTTCGTAAATGTCCCAAACATACACGAAAGAAAGTTCAATGTTTGAACTTAATTTGAAGTCTGCTGTTTGGTTTTATAGTCTAGTATTTTATTTTCGAACCTCCGACGAGGCTCCTACCCGGTCACACTGTAGTGAGATAAATCACTTGCCTAATTTCACAGATTTGAATTCATTAACATTGACTCCATTATAACCATTTTGAGTACCATTTATGTTGTGAATTTGAGGATCTACACATCCCAGAAATCTAAAGTAACAAGAATTCACATCATATTTTAATTTAAAACCTTAAGATTTAAATTTATAAGTCTTATTTTTATTTATATAATATTTAATCTTTTCATTTTTACCAAAAATTTTATTTCACATTTATTCTCCAATAATTTCATATTTTGGAGTATTTTATGATTTTTTCATAAGTGGTGTTTCTAAAAATTTTAGCAATTTATTATCTCTTATCCATTGTTTCTAACCAAATGTTTTTTAATAGAAGAAATTTAGGAAAACAGGATGATATCGTAATACAAGACATGAAAAACCTTCAAAATCAAAAAATATTTATAAACATACTTATATTTATTTCACCTAAGAAAATAATTAAAGATTTAAACTTATGATGTGTTAGAAAACTTTATCTTTAAGAAAAATGTTATTCATAAAAAATATAATAGGAGATAAAAAAAAATTACCCATAGGAAGATGAATTAACAGTAACAATGAATATTAAAAGACAAGGATTCAAAATGAATTTAGATACTGTATTTTTTATATTATTATATCTAAATATTTCTAAGTGGCTCATAATATATTAAAATTAAGCTCCTTTTTCAACATATTTAACACAAACTCTCCGGTGGATTTGACATAGAGGACTGAGTCATAAAGTTTGGTTGACATTCTAAGCATAAACTAGATCAATGATTTAATGAAGTAGCAGTTAGAATAAACTTGTCTAGTAGAATACATCAAGATATGAACATTGTAAGTTTCGTAAGCCTGGAAATGGACATTTGAGTAACACAAATTTAAATATAGTTTCAAACGGACAAGTTGGAGCGGTCAAACAACTTTAAAAGAGTAGTGTTCGATTTTATTGGGAAAAGGTTGGACCAGAACAATATTATTGCTTATTGACACAAGAACTTTAATAAAGTAAATTTTTTTATAACTGATCAATGAGTAAATATTTTTTTTTCTTTCTGAAATCAGATTAGCGGTTGGTAGTTGGAACTTGGAACGAGGATTGTTAGCAGTAAGTAAACAGAAAACAAAGAAGTACTAAGGAGAGTGTTGCTTCCTGCACCTACCTAACACTCCATTACATTACCGAATGTTAAATCCATAACGTAAAATTATATTACGGATATGGAAGGGGGTGCCTCAAGCAAAATTTGGAGGTGCAGCCACTCAACTAATGATCTATAGAGATTTTCTTCCTGCACCCAGCATATTTCTTGTTGCACCCAATATTTTTGGAAACCGAAAATACCCTTATGTATGATCCATACAAATTATTAAAAATGTTTTATAAAATAATTTAAAATTAATGACCAATGTATATCTTTAACTTGTGACTTTAATATTATTAACACCACACTTTAATCAATTAAGCTAATAAGCCAATAATGTTAAAAATAATTAATGTTGTTATATATAACAATAAATTTTATAAATTATATTTAATACACATATAAGTTTACATTATAAATTTTATAATAATTAATTTTGATCTAATAATGTATTTTTTTACATATATAAAATTTTATTAAACCTATGATTTTTATTTTAAGTATATATTTAAAAAAACATTATTAGATCAAAATTAATTATTTTACAAAATTTATTATGAAAACTTATATGTGGATTAAATATACATTATAAATTTTAGTGTTACATATAATGACATTAATTATTTTTTAACATAATTGATTTGTTAGCTTAGTTGGTTAGAACTTTGTGCTAATAGTGTGAAAGTCATAGGTTCGAGACTTACATAGACCATTAATTTTAAATTATTTCATAAAATATATTTTTAATAATCCATATCGCCTAAAATATATGTATTTTCGGTTTTTCCAAAATATGCAGGGTGCACCAAGTAGATCTCTTGATCTATATAAGTTTTAGATAAATCTAGCCACTAGCCAGCCCAAGATTCTAAACAAACTTGGGCTTTGTTATTGGATTAAGCATATATGCTCAGCCCATTGGAGCGTAAGTCTTCTGGACCAGAGGAGCCTGCGCGCTTCTGAAAGCATCCATGGACCGAAAAAAAAAATAACAGCACCTACCTGGTGGCACAATCACGACTATTGCTACGTGCACCTATCAATATTTTTCCATTTTGCCCTTTCCTACTAGGCTTACGGATATGTAAGTGTTTTTTTTTTTTTATATAAAATATATTTTACAATTAATTTAAAATTAGATGGTTCAAGTAGAGTTGAAGAGGTGACTTTCATGTTATTAAGCTAATAAATCAACCATGTTATAAAATAAATAATATTATTATATGACATTAAAATTTTTAATATATATTTAATATGCATGTAAATTTAAATAATAAATTTTATAACAATTAATTTTAATATAACTTATTTAGATTGACTAATCCTGAAAAAAAAATTAATATTAAAAGAAAATTATTAATAAATTAAAAAAAACATACGAATTAGTTAATTAAGTTATATCAAAATTTATTATTTAAATTTATATACATATTAAATATATATTAGATATTTTAGTGTCATATATAACAATATTATTTATTTTACAGGTCTATTAGTTAAATTGTTTAGAGTTATAAAGTAACCGTTCACGTGCTTTATTTCCTGTTTGGCCGTTAATTCTAAATTGATTTTAATTCAATCCTACCTAGTTTATCTAAGCAGTGTATACTCGAAGAAACAAATAAACCTTGGAAGTTAGAAGAAGAAGAAGAGGTTTTGAATTCAAGCGATGGAGTCTTGGTCCATTCGAATCCGAAGATACGAAACGCTTCCAACAACGGCTAAAGACTTCGAGTCTCGTTGGAAGGCCTTCTCCCACTGAATCCATCCAACGGTGGCCTCGACTACTTGCAGGTTTGTCTTCTCTGCATTGTTCATTTCGTTGTGTCTTATATCAATGATATTTGATTGAGATAAGTTAACTATTTGTTGAACATTTTTCATTTGCTGTTACGTGTTTGAAACCTAGGCACGTGTGGACTCTTGCACGGTGGAGGCTATGCTATCTTGGAAGCCACCAATTTATTTATTTTGGTTTCTCTATGCTTTTTTTATATGATATGTAATTAATCTTTGTTTTTCTTTCCTTGTAGGTTCCTCTTCCATTTTCTACCTTCCTTGATCTTTGTAAGAAGCGGATGCAGATGTAAAGTAAGCACCAACAATGCCTTGATCATTGTCCTGCCTCACATACACAAACTCATGATGATACACAACATGCTTATTTGGCCTTGGAGGATGTTCCCGAACAAATTTATTTAGCACAGGTTCAAAATCCAACATCTGTGAGATAATCGGTATCTTTGTCAGTTGGTTTATGAAAGGATTTTTTTTTTAAATGAAAATACTATGCTTTGTGAATTTTTCGTTCAAGTATTGTTACTGTCATCTCTATGTTGGCCCTGCCCCTAAATTTCTTTTGTTTGCTTAATTCATAGTGTAATGGTGTTATGTTTTCAAAACGAATTTTGGTGACATGTACTTTAGGTGTCAATTATGAACAGTGATAGTCAGGCAAATGTTCAATTAGAAACCCTGAGGGAAGACATTCAGATGGTTAGTGCATTTATCTCTGCTATTAGTTTTGTAGTCTTTAGCTCTGGATATTAAATTCTTCTTCGTAATAGGAATTTTCATTCGAAAATTCCTGATTTAAGATTCTTGTTTTCTGCAGCCTCAGATTTTGGCATCAAAAGAATTATCCTCAATAAATTTGTGGATGAACAATGCCCAAGCTAGATCAAGTACTCGCTATGATCCACAGTCCACACCACAATCTTCTGTGCATAGTTTCTGGCTGCAAACAAGGTATATGTCTTCTTCTTCTTAATGTATCATATTGTTCCATCTGAAGTGATGGAGATGCTACTCTTCAGGATATGCTATCAGTTACATAGGAAATTTCAGTATATTGTTATGGCTTACTGATGTTTTGGTGTCTGAAGTAATGTGACAATAAATAATGTATAGTTCTCAATAAAGTTTTGGAACGTTATTTGCTTCTCTTTCTGAGTGTTCTTTTATGATTTTGGTGAAAATCCTTTCCAGGTTTTTCAATTACTTTCTGTAAAGAGCCTTCCCTATCTTCTCCTTTCACTCATTTCAATCGCCTTTACAGCCTTCTCTAACATAGCTAAATTCTTTGCAGTTGTTTTGTGACCTCCTTCTGCTAGTCCCTCACTCTATCCAATGCCTATATATGGGGAGGCTTCTAATCACAGGTATTCTTAAAAACAAACATTGAGAGAAAAGAGAGCATAGATAGAGAACTACTGTGATGCACTCAGTGTGATTGTTAGGTTCCCTATGTCTGTATTGATTTGTTAAATAGATTGTTGTACACTTGTACTAGTATGAGACTAATATAACTTTTACAAGTCCGGTCCATAATACCCAACTCACTAATGCATCATTATATTCTAACAGTTCTTTTGGTTGTTTTCCCCCAATAAAATCCATGTCGCAGTTCTGTTACTTTAGAAAATCCTGATCACTCAATTTATCCAAGGGCAGAATGCTCAATGGAGGTTGCGCAAAAGGTTATTTTTCAGGCAGGCGATGCACTTTTCATTCCTGAAGGCTGGTAATGTCTTAAGTTCAACAATCTCTTTATGATAAGCCTTTCAGTATCTGGGTAGATTATTCCTCAGCTGAATTAGGGAAAAATGTGTCAGGCTGGTTGGTTTGGACAGAGAAACTTGGGTGTTGCATGACAATACTATAACTTGTACTTTCATTAATTTCATTAATGTTTTTTTGCTGTAGGTTCCATCAGGCCGATAGTGATGGTTTGACCATTGCAATTAATTTTTGGTGGAGATCCAACATCATGTCTTGCATGTTGGAACACATGGATGCTTATTATTTGCGCAGAATATTGAGAAGGTATTGGTGATGATGTAGCTCATTGTTCAAAATTTGTCACTGAATAAATGCCTATTTGATATACTGACTTTTGAATGTTATTATTGTCTTGTCAAATATAATTCACCTGTTGATCGGATGGATGCATGTGAAGATTGATTGACAAAGAAATGGTATGTGCCTGCTTAAATTGTATGCCATTTACTGGAGAAAATTCTAATAAAGTCTACACTCTACATTATTTTCTTTTTCATTTATTGGGCAGTTGGGATTGGAGAATGTATAAAGCTAAAAATTGATACTTTCGTTTTACTATTTTTTTAACTTTTTGACCACACCTACATATGTATATATATGTAAATTATTCCCCTTTTCAAAATTCCTCAGATTTCTTGCTTCTTGAAGTGTTATTCTTTGCCTTCCTTTTGCTATGCAGAGAATCACTCGCTGGCTTAAAATTTTCAGATTGGTCCTGATATGGCCTTTGCCCAATGTTGAAGTGGATCATATTTTGGGTATGAGCCCATATAAGCCATCCACTTAGAAAGTATAAAAACTTCGTACCCCATTGCCCAGAGGCTCTTCGCTATGCGAAGGTATGGGGGAGGGATGTTGTACGCAGCCTTACCCTTGCATATGCAAAGAGGCTGTTTCCGGATTCGAACCCATGACCAACAAGTCACCAAGGCACAACTTTACCGCTGCACCAGGGTTCGCCCTCAATCCACTTAGAAAGTATATTCTAGAAAAAAGAAAAAGGCTGAGCAGGATAGATGCGAGTTAGTGATGTAGCAAGTGTGAGGAGAGAGGGATTGGTTGGTGAGTAACGGTTTATAGGGAGCATACATGGATAGTGGTGGGGGACGGGGAGGAGATAAGTAGTTATTTTTCTGTTGGAGTGAGGAGGTTATCTTCCTGTAGGAGCTTATGCTCTGGGTATTTCTGAGGCTTCTTGATTGTAAGAGCTCTAGTTTCTTAATTGTAAGAGCTCTAGAAGTTAATTTCCTTATTAATCAATAATAATCAATAATATTCTGGCCCTTTCATTCTATCAGGTCTATGATTAAATAGTTATTTGTTGTTGAATTACAATTTATGGAAAAATTTTAAAGCTAAGATTGAGGAGTAACAATTGTTGGAGCAGTGAGCACAAATCTCATGAGCATCCGTCATTTTATCTCTTAATTTTGTTTTCAAGTTTGGAGAAAGGAATGGTTTGCTATCTGTCTTTCTCTAACCTGACAAAGTTCATTATAAAGTTAAATCATCTGGTTATTAATGATTTTTTCCTTTCTCTTCATTAGTTCAAAGTTATTGTAGTGGACTTGTGACATTTATTTTTCAATATAGGACAGGACCAACTACTGCTTAAGTTGGGGATGGGGAAAACTAAGCTGCCTAATAATGGACAAGCAGGTAAGTAAATTATAAGATGGCTCTGATGAAGTTTGTTTGATGATTCTGTCCTTACAAGAAGAATAAATTTCCAGCTTATCTTTCTTGATAATCTGATATTCAGATCACGCTGATGAAAATTATGGTCAGATGTTGAAAGGGATGGATTTAAGAGAGAAAAAGCTTAAAGAAAGGAACACATTGCTAGAATTAGAACCTGCTGCATCCCAGGTGCTTCATGAACTCGTGTCTCTGGTTCACAAGTGTTAGTTCCAACCAGGATGGGCAATCACCATCTACTTCTATAACTGATTATGAGCTTGCAGGGAATGATAAATGTGAGAAAATAGTGACTGCTGACTTGAAAGATGATCCACTTGCTAAAATTCTCTGGGACGTTGAACCACAAACACTCCAATGTGTTTTTCTTGCTATGGCGGTGAGTTTTTATTCACCTACCAAGCTTGCAGATGTCAAAGAAGTTTGATATTCTTTATGCACTTGGTACTTTGAACTGTCGCTTCATTATGGTTAGACAAAGTTTACTATTTTCAGCATAACCTCCCAAGAACTTTAGAGGCTCTTGTACTGCATGTGCTTTCGCCAGTTGGGGTCGAAGTCCTCACTCGGAAATTCGATGAGATGGAGCAACAAACTCTCGAGGAAGATCGGTACATAATCTTGTGCAATATCTTCACAAGTATTTCATGTAATTGTTTGTAAAGAAGATAACATCCAGTTTTCTTGACCACCTCTGTAATTATAGGAATAGATTCTACGAGGTTTTCTACGGTGCATTTGATGACCAATCTGCAGCAATGAATTCAATTCTAAAAGGGAAAGAGTTGTTCACTGAACAGGTAATTGCTGAGCGTTGCTCTAACTTTATCTTGTGGAATTTAATGTTCTGTATTTATCTTAGTATCTTTTTATTTTGCAAAATTTAGTTCTATATTTAGCTACTGTTGCTTGTTGCTAGTTTCAACATTTCTAAGATGATTTTTCATTCATTAGAACTTTTGCCAGTAAGCAAGTCAAACAATTGTATTTCCATGCCCTCTCAGTCTCTTGAAATCATGAACCAGCTAAAAGCTTACTGAGGAATTGCATCTGTTTCTTTTGTCCCCATGGTTCATCTAATATTTGCTGACTTGGGTGAAAGAAAGTGAACAATTGTTGATTACTTATCTCTTTTAATTTCATCACTTAGTTCAATGTTACTCCATATTGTTTCCATTGTTACTGCTTTAAATGCCTGGCAAATAACAATGCTGATATATGGCATATGATCAAAATTTTCACATGCCTTGGATATTTGATCATCCCCTCCCATTTATGATGTCCTCTTGATAATTTTAAATGTAGACTGGAGTTTGGACACATGTTGTGTATAAGCACTATTTTATATTTAACGTTTTCTTTGGTTGTTCATTATTTGACAAAGCTATTTGATTGTCCGGGGCTACTTATTATGACTTATCTTGATGGAGTAGTGCTAGGATCACTTTGAGGTTATTCTCATTCAGTTACAATTGCTGCTTATCTAACCTTGAAAATAATTGGACATGACAGAGGTTGCAATCATACCTGTTTGCCATAACTATTTGGCAGTAATTGCATTATTTCTAGCTCAATAATCAACATGCATTTCATGTCATATTTTTGCTATTCTAACTTTGTTTCCTGCATTTGATGCTTTATTATATCCCTTAATATTTTTATATGCTTTGCCTTAACATCTATAACATTCTTTATATTCTGTACATGACGTATTCAATTTGGATAATTGATGATTTTTTGACCAAAGAAACTGTTTTTTATTTCTTAGAATAAATTGATTTTGACAATTTTGACTGTCTTGTTCTGTATTTTTTTTGCCCTGAGAGTGACAGATTTCCTAAATATACTTTGATGGTGGCATCTTTCTCTTTTCAATAGTCTCTATCCTCATCATTATTCCCGTGCATGAGTCTCTAGCATTGGTTGCACTGCATGTGCATTGAGACTTTAGTTTCACTTTCATACATGAGAGAGAATATGTAATTGGGTTAAGAGATTTTTGCTGCTCAGACAAATACATAGTCATTTAAACGTGGAGTGTTTTAATCAAACTAATCAAAACAAATTTTATTAAATGTTGAACAACTGAAGGAAACAAATATATGCACAATTTTGAAGCCCATGGAATTAAAATATTCATTTTGTTTCATTTCTTAACTTGTATGGTGCAGGCATTTAAAAATGTATTGGATAAATTTGTGGGAGTGAATCTGGAAAGCTGAAAGCCGGGTGTTAGAAGAGATGCTAAAAAAGGAGTAAACTTAATGGACAAATTGACCCCACCGTACCTCCAAAGAGTAAATTGATGCATATTTGAAACTGGAGCTTTTCTTTGTCTGGGTCTGTAGATGCCAAATGGAGTGAAACCTTATGGATGAATTGACCCCACAGGTACCTCCAAAGATTTAAACTGATGCATATTGGAGACTGAAGCTGTTCTTCGTCTGGGCATGGACTTTTATTTGTCAGTTTACAGTTCAGAATTCGATTTTCACTAATTTGAACTGAATGCAGGGCTGTATATATAAGTAACATCAGTTGTATACATGCTATCTGATTAACACGTTGAATTAACATGCCAAAATTTTATTGGGTTGATTCTTTGACCCCACCATTCATGTTTCTCCATAAATTAAAAACTTCCACTAGCCAAACCAGTTTACACTACCTAAATGATGTTCCTTATTCGTGTTTCTACCTGAAAGTTTTTATGTTTCACCTGGCGTTAGGGACGATTATATGGGTGAAAAAAGACGCAATCTTGATTTGAAACAAGTACAGAGCTGCTTTAGAAGCCCAAGTTGAAGAAATTATTATTCATAATACTCTGCAGCATTGTTCTTTTCACATTGCTTAGATTAATTTACAAGAGAAATGTTAGTAAAATATTTCTTTAAGAGTTTAATACACTTTTTTTATTAGTTTATTATCTAAAGGAAAATGTTAATCAATACGAAATTTTTTCATAAAATCTGTATTCGTAAAGAACTTATTATTTCAGAACATTTTTAATTAATCTCTGTACTGATCTGGTAATTCGTGTAATTCAAATACAAAGAAGATTATAAAAATATAGCATTGTTATCTAAATTACCAATTTAAAGATGACTTTATTAGGTAACTTGATTGACTTCTTAAATAGTAACTAGCATTCTTTATATGAAAAATATGGAATAGATATTAATAACATATGTACTCTGTATAATCGAGTTAGAAATTTAATTATGGAGCTGTGGTGAAAGTAATATTCGAAGTAGGCAGACAAAGAATGTCACCGTCCAAGCTAGTGTTATGTTATCTAAGAATAGCTCGAAAAAGAAAGTTGAGGTAATTATTAGTACTGTGGGGAAGAAAAAGATGAAAAAAAGAAGGGCTGTTGAGATGAGATTCCGTGGTGGAAGATGACATATGCAAGTATGTAAAATGTTGAGAGATAAAAAAAGAGGAGGGAATAGAAGAGGCTTTTAGTTTTTCTTCTTTTACCGTAGAGGGACATGTAAAGATGGAGTCTCTTTTAGTAAGCAAATGGAATGAATTGTACCTTAACCCTGCAACTAGTGAATATACTTTCTAAAAGCTTGGAATACCATAACACCCAAAACTAAAATAAACCATAAAATCCGACACCACCTCCTTTTGTTAATCCCCATGTTCTTTTTCCTTCCGTGCTCTTGCAGTGAAATTTATTGAGTTTTAGTGAGTAGGAACTTTCTTCATTCCTTTTGTTACCTTGTATGCTCACCATGAAACGTGTGTCAAATAATATCATAATATTTAACTATACAGTACTTAAGATATAGATAGCCAAAAAGAATAACTACTTAGCACGCAACGGGAATCCTTTAAAGTTTAACACTTAGAGCAAGTGAAATGCAATGTTATATGTTTCTTCTTTTTAAAGTCAAGTAACTTGAAAATACTATTAAAGCCAATGAGTTATAGTTCCTATAGAAGAATTGTTGCTTATATAAACAATTATATATATACAAGTAAGGTTGTCATTAAAAAAAAATATTATTCTGAGTCAAAATGAGGATTTTTATGCGAGTGAAGAGATAAAATATCCTCACTGAGAACTCGGTTAGATTTTGTCATTGGAATGGAAATTAATGAATGTTTTTAAATTTAATGTGACGATAAAATTAAGTACCTATATTAAAAAGAAAATTAAGAATCCAAATGAAGTTCTTTCATTAGAGATATTCTTAGAATACAAAATGCAAAATTGTAAAGTGTGTGCATCAAACAAATTACAAGAATTATAATTTATACTTTACTTTTTAAAATACATTTTTCATTTTAAAAGAGTGAAATCCTTTTTGAAAAACTATGAACAACCAATTATTGAAACTTTTTTTTCTTTGAATACGCGGGGATTTATCAGTTATCATGTTTGGTCGTGTTTAGAATCATAGTTAAACTAAATTAAAGTTGACAAATTGGTGGTTCATGCAAAAGCATGATAAATATCTAGACTAAATATTTCTTACACTGTTGAATTGCACTTGTGGATATAGCCAACCAAAGCCAAGAATTGAAATTCAAACTTTCAAAGGTGCATCAAGCATTTTTTTCATAACCGTTGACATTATTTTTTTCCCCTTTTACCTTTTCCTTTATTTTCTGTATGCTCTTCTTTTCTCTTTTCCTTTTAATTGATTACTACCTACGTGTTCCGGACCACCATAACACTCCGCACAAATATACATACACCGTAAGTTTATTTTGCCTTTTCACTCACGCTTATAAGCTTAGATTGCATGTTTTGGAGCGTCTCTTTAGAAAAGGCTCCATTTCTTCAAAACCATATCCATTTTTCGCCCTTCATCCCTCAAAAAAGAAAAAGTGTCGAGAAAAAAGAATTTCTTGGAATTTGGTTAATGCTCTAGTCAATAAATGTGGCAAGCCCCAACATTCCCAAAGTTGCCCAAACCGTAGCTGGTTTAGGAATTTGCAATCTTAGTCCGAAAAGGAATGAAATAAATAAATAAATTTTGCAATGAATGCATACATGCATGTTTGTGTAAATGCTTTATTTCTTGACTTGTCTGTTCAGAATTGTTAGCTCGAAGGTTTTAACTCTAGGTCTCGCTAACTGGTGTGTATTTTAATTTTTAGGATATTGGTTAAAGAATTAAAATAAATAAGTATTTATTAAAATAAGTATTTATTGTTAAAAACATAATAATATTTTTTAAAAATTATAAATAATATAATTTTATGTCTTCCAATAATTTTTTTCTTCTTTTAATTTTTTAAACAATGCTTTAAAAACCACAAGTTAACATTTACTTCTAACTTTAATATCTTTCCACCTTTTTTACCTAAGTAAATTAATTAGTTCATGGGACCCACATAGATCTTATGATTGTAATTACAATTACCTAGTGACCTCATTGACTCACGGGCAACGATTTGGAATTCACAAAAAAGCAGAGATGAGCTGTTTTAGTCTAAATATTATTCACGAAAATTCCTTAGTTAAATTTAACATAAAATAATAATGGCCAACTTGACCCTTATGAAGCCAAGTCTTGCATGGCACAAATAGAGACAAAAGCTAGCGACAATGAGGACTTTGGCATTTAGCTGCTAAATCCAAAAAATGGCGTCACTTCCTTATGCACGAGCTTCACAATCTACATCATTCGCTATCCGGACAGAGACTTAAACTAAATTATTATACAAATAATGTTCAAAATGCATGACAAGTTCCACTATCACAAAGATTTTTTTTGCACTAATTTAGTTTATATATAGTAATTAATTTGACCAATTATAGAGGGGACCTTATATCTTCCAACGAGGTGGATTTTTCTACAGAATTACTTAACATGTTTACTATATGTTGGGTGTATGACTAATGCTAGTAATTTCTAACCCTAAAGCATCTCTCTCTCTCTCTTCAACATCAACGAGGGTTGCAGCAAGGACATTTCAGTCATTTTAAAACTTGCATGGTTGTGACAGCTAAAACCCTTTGCCGACATGTGATAACCTCATTTACGTGATATAACCTACGCGTATACTTCATCTTAAAAATTTGGAATATATTAATCCCATTCACACAAAAATTGAAAATCATGCGTCTACAAGTTTTTCTTAGAGGTTGTTCATGGTACACTTTCTGATATAGTTAATTTTCATTCACTAAATTATTTTAAATTCATAGAAGATCGTATCATTTCTTTATTTATCTGTAATCTAGTCAGAAACATATATACATACAGAATTATACACATTTAGCTATATTATTTCTCTTAATATTACCAGCATGAGGTGCATCTCCACTCATGCATACAACTATGAGTCTATGACTATATAACTACCGTGGCTTTCATGAGAAATTCAAGAAATTAGACAGCAATGTCTTCAGTTTATATATGATATGATATCTAAAGCCTTCAGTGCATGATTGGTAAATTAATTAGATATCTAACTACAATCAAATTTTAATGTAAAGTCCCACACAGTTCATGGGTCTTGCCCTCAAGGGTTATCTCATTTGATTTTTGTAGATGCTATTGGTACAACCTCCAGTCGTGCCTGTTAGTTTTTTCGTTTTCGTCTGTTTGATTTTATAAAAAAAAATGTAAAGTCCCACTCTTTCTGTCTTAATTCACCGTACGTGGTCGACCGGTGTGCGTATGAAAACAAATAGGGTAACATAAGTTGAGTACATTAATAGTATATCAAAATTTAACTCTTTAATATGAAAAAGTGTTTAAACTTGTGGTTTACATTAAATTAATAGAGAGGATCACATTTTAACTAAAAATCATTCAGTATAGCACATATATAGTAACATCTATGTGAATGTTCATATAAGTAATAACTAATTTGTACTATATCATTGCCGACGTTATACGTCACCTGTAAGTTCTTTTCCTTTTCGTTTTTAACAATTGCTAATGAATCCTAAAAATATTAAGAAACATGGAATATATCTTACTAAATATTTTCAATTAATTATTGAAATTAATCTTAAATTATTTTTATATATTAAATTGTTTTTTTAAAAATGTTTTACTTTTGTTTCTTTAAATATCAAATTAACTGGTAAATTTATCATCAAATCAGATTACGTACACTTATATATGTACCAAAAAAGATTACACGTACTCATATTTATACCTTTCACTCTCAGTCAATATTGAAACGATAATTAAATGGATTTTACTCCCAACATTATCTTCTTTTGTATAAAGCTATTAACTAGACCACCGTGCACTGAAAATTTTACTAAATAAACATTTCGATAGTAGCAAGAGGTGTAGCACCAGATCAAAAGCTGTCAAGACAAAGATAGGACATGGGTAGTGGTAAAAACAAAAGGACCAATCATTATAATCTTGCATGTGACATTTTCTCTGTTTGCACACTGACAAGAAAGGCCTCCGTCGTCGCTCTTCTCAACTCCATTGTGTAATACACATGGAGTCACAATCTTCCTCTCAGATATTCAAGAAACAAATTCTATACTTACACATATCAATGCTCACTTGTACAAATAGAAATTCATAACGTACCTAGCTAATTAATTAGCATTTAATGTATACTTGTATAACGGAAACTAAAAAGAAACAAGAACTGTACGTTATTAAGACAACAACGACACAAGGTCGTACGCAGAGGAAAAAGAAAATCGTGACAAAACTAAAACACGTTTTAATGATTAATTCATCAACGAGCTAGGCTCAAACAAAATATTGTAGTAATCTAAAGGGGTAAATAAAAATACAAGTTCGTGCAAGGGTACGAGATAAGGCAAATTGAGTTACCCATATTCTACTCTCTTAGTTTTGGAACCACTTTCTTCTTTGTGCTAACAATTTTCTAGTACACCCACCCAACATATTGGTCCTTCAAAATGCAAGTATCAATCACTTTAGTAACTTACATTACAATTTTGTTTATTTTTACTTTAATCCTTAATTTTTTCAAGGTCATTCAATCCTTTTCAACACAAACATATCTCGTTAATTTTTTTAATATTAGAAATATACTCTTTAACGTACTTTTTTTAAGTACACGTGTTTCTAATAAATTATAACTAATGCATCTAAAAAAAGTGTGTTAAAGAGTATGGTTCTAACATTTCATGTTGTTAAAAATGAATAACTCTTGCAAAATTAAGGATTATAGTAAATATTTTGTAAAATTTAATTTGGAGTGATCGAAGCTTACAAATTGATAGACAAAAAAGGGTATTTACTCACAATTTCCCCAGTATTCGGGGCCAGTGGTTGTCCCAAGGAATCCAAAACCTTGTTGTGGCTTGAAAAGCGAGTTATTATGGTGGTGCTGGTAGGGTTGTTGTTGGTGGTGGTGATGGTTGTACTCTACGCTCCCCGCGGTGAACGTCAGCATATCCTTGACGTCGATGCTAACGTCAACCGCGCCGCCGTTGGTGAGGCCGAGAAAGTCCCTCGTGAGGCCGTCATTGTTACTATTGATGCCTCTCATGCTCATGTAGCGTTGATCGGGCGGCAATGGCACTGAGTCCAGATGAGTCGTCTCGGTTCCTAGCTCGGCCATGCTGAGCTGAGTCACGTGAGTGGGTCCCGTGATGGCGGCGGCACCCACGGTCGCGGCCTTCTGGAGCAACGCAGTGGCTGAGAGGTGTGCTGACGTGGCAGCGTTGGAGGGGGGTTGCGTGCGCTCGTGGAGGTCACGGAAGGGTGAGGTTATCATGCTCTTATTGGGGTGTTGATGATGATGAAGGAATGAAGAAGAAATGTTGTTGTTGGCAGTGGAGGTGGTGGTGGTGTTGGGGATGTGGAAGTTGTGAGATTCAGGTTTGATGTTGTTGTGGAGAGTGGTAAGGTTGCTAGGGTTAGGGTTAGGGTTAGGGTTAGGGTTAGGGTCCCATGGATTGATGAAATTGTTGTTGTGTTGTTGGGTTGGGAAAAGGAAGAGGGATTGAACTAATGGATTTGTGGTGTTGGTGGCTAGTTGGTTTGCTGAGAGTCTTGCACTTTCTTCAGCCAATGCATCGCAGAATGCTCTGTGAGTTATGAAGTTGTCCTTCCTGCAGTTTCCACACAAATAAAATACAAATTTACCAGCACTGCACAATACAAGGCTACAATTATTGCTACATGTATATGCCTATATGGACTTATATGAATTAACAAGTGAAAAATGCTTAGTCACCTTCTGATAAAAAAAACTAATAATATTTTTTTTATCAACAAGAATTCAAAATAATATCAAACAAATTATAATATTAATAACTTACATATTTTTTTAATCAAGTGAGTTATTAATAATAAATATAAGCTAAATATAATAAAAAAATAAGCTAGTAATATTAATTTAACCTTTAAAACAAGTATGAAGGGAAGTAAGGCTTTATTTATTTATTTACTTCTTTTTGAGGTGTTGTGGAGTTTGAGGATGAACTATGAAGTGAATCATGCATGTGAATGCAAAGTTTACAAAACCGAAGGAGGACTTATTACGTCGTCTTTGTAGAATGAGCCCCGTTTGCAAAAAGGTGGGGGAAATCATGCATGGGAGAGGGGGTAATAGTCCATACACGGATTGAAGTGTAAAAGGCATAGACCTAATGGGACATGAATTATGTCACAGGGTCAAATTTAAAGTAGGAGAGAGAAGAAATGAACAACAATCGATGGATATGCCCTTATGCTTTATGCATGCAGATAAAAAATTATTGAAAAAGACTTAAATTATGTTAGTAGTATTTTAAATTAAAATTGAAATATTCTTTTGGTAAGTTCTGTCAATTTTAATTATTAAAGCAAAAAATGTAGTACATTTTAATTGGAAAATATCTTTGTCCAAAATTTAATACTATTGACTCAAAATGTGAAAGGATTATTGGCAATGTTGTCATGATGGCGGAAGTCTTGGGAAACTAGAGCTCATGCACGTCTCAAAGACGACACGAAATGGAAATGAACCCCATGTATCCACTGATGATGCTATAGGAAAGCAACTTAGCAGATCAGATTTTTTTACAGATTTATCAGATTTCACAATGATGAAAGTTCAGAGAAAAATGGCTAAATGAAATAAAATTTAAGAAAAAAAGTAAGAAATCATCACAAATTTTAGAACAATATTAATTATACTTCTTTTACTTTTCAGGAGACAAAAATAGATCTCCATCATTTTCTTAGAGACTGCAGCCACTCCATATACGCACATCAGTGCATATATAATAGAGAGAGTAGAAGTCTAGAGAACAATTGAGCATTCTCTGACACCCTTGAAATTTTTGTGTAGCCTAAACCCTATGAATTGACCACTAAATTTTTTTGGAAATAATGTAAATATGGTACATATCATGCCCTTCATGCTGACATGCATGTGCATGCATCATGAGGTTCAAAAAAAATTAACACCAACAAAAATTCTATTGAGTCACAGATAAAACAGTAGATAAAAACAAAAGATGTGTGGATTGTGTCCTTTGTTTTTGTTATTAATTGCCGCCCATTCATTAGGCAGTTTTAGGATTCAGAAACAGGTAAAGTTTCAGTCACTCTTGCAAATTGACACTTGTATATTAGCTAGCTGTGTCCACTTTTCATGCAACCTGCCATAACACTTGAACATTTAAAGCACAAGGTAAATTCCAGGGCGAAATCAAGCTTACCATTCTTATGTAAGAACAAAGATCCACTGAGAAAAAAAATCAAGAGAAACCCTTTTGATCATATATAAACTAGAATTGATTTAAATCATGTAATAATATATGAGCACACACTTAAAAATTGGTAAATAATATATATGTAAGAGTATATATACCTGGAAAAAAGGGTTCCACAACCACATCTATATTCTCTAGTACCACAGGTTTTAGAGTGAGCTTTCCAATCTGACTGAACAGCATAGATCTTTGAGCACTTTTCACATTTCCACTTCTTCTCCCCATGTTTTCTGCAGTAGTGTTTCTTAATTCCAGTGAGGTCCCCCAAAGCCCTTGAAGGGTTGTGGTGAACGCATGAAGGCTCAGGGCAAACGTAGGCCTTCTTTTTCACCTCTTTGTTGCTCCTTTGCTTCAGCTTCCACGGGAGGTTATGTCCTCTCCTATGAAGCTGAAGGTTCTGATCTCTCTGGAAACCCTTGTTGCAGATCTCACACACAAATCTATTGGTAGCCAGAAGAGTCTTCGGTGATAAAGCTATCACTTCAGCATCTGGGTCTGAAACGCGTCACAAATTAAATTAGAAAATTAACCTAATTAAGTAGCACACATGAATAGCTCATAACTCATCAACTGAAGGGATATAATATATACGTTACATATATACACATATTTATAATTTTTTTATCCATAAAAATTAAAAACAATATTAAAAGATTTACGATAATTCACTTGCTCAACCAACTGAGCTGAGCTAGAATCTCTTGAGCTATACATATTTATAATCGAAAGTCCAAAGAGTTTATGAATGATGATAAGTTAATTAATTACCAGGGTTTCCAGGGAGGTTTCTCTTTTTCTTGATCTTTAGAGGTTGTTCTGGAGAAATGGTTGTTGTGATAACGTGATTGAGTCCAGCGATTCTTGTACCACAGGAGACAGTGGCCTCTTCGGACAAGGAATTGGAATTGGACATAACTGCAGGGAACATTGCCTTTGAAGAAAAATTCCAAGTTGGAGGAAAAAAGAGAAAGAGAAGGAAAAGCAAAGATACGATATTCTGATGTCTCGGTTTGTTTGTTTGTTAACAAAACCTTAGCTATATATGTATTAGCTTGGTTTCGTGATGGCTACTTTTTGCACCTTGGAGAGCCAAGAAATGCAAAAGTCCTAGCTCGGGACACGACTAATAATTATATGCAGAACCTTGCTAGTGAACAGGTGGCACAGACACAGAGACGGTGAAAGGCATCATTTGCTTTGTGGTAAAAAAAAAATAGAAAAAGCAAAAATAATTATTAATTAGTTAATCTCTCGTGAAGAGAGGAGATGATGATGGTAGCTAGGTTATTTTTCATGTCACTGTCTAAGCTATGGATCATTGTTTGTCTGAGCTAACTCTGAACAACTATTTTAGATATGCACATCTCTTTCCAATCTCTATGTGTGTGTATCTATGTAGAATTATGTTCATCAATAGAATCCACTATGCAATCAACAACCATTGAAAAAACAGAAGATATTTCCTCAACAGAATAAGTACTCAATAACCTGATGACTTTGTTTTCTTAATATATATCTATTTAATTTGAGTGTGCAAAGAAAAATTAATAATAACTGGGTATTTGTAGAGAGGAGAAGGTGATGATGAAAGTAATAGTGGCAAATTGTAAAACACATTAATAGAAAAATTAACGAAAAAAAGAATTTGGTTTGAAAAAAAAGGCAAGGGGACTAAAAAAGGCTAAGAAGTCTGCAGAGAGAAAAAGATTGATGTGTGGATGACGGTAGTGACCGGGCAAAGACTAGGAAGTATCCTAACCCACTTGACTGGTAAAAATTCCCCTTTTACTTTTATATTTTATTTTTTAATAAATTAAATAAATAAATCTTTATTTTAGCAGGGTTATAATATTTCCTATAATTATTTTTTAAACACATTTTTTTAATCTTTTTTTAGGTATAAAAAAGAGTTGTTTTCTTTTAGCTAGCGAGGGTCTAATGGCACGCACTTTCTGCCTTATCTTTTTGTTAAGTAATAAACACCCCAAATCTCAAAAGGTCCTCGGAATGATATTAAAAGAGAGGCATTGCTCATCAACTGGTTTAAGATAATTAAAAAAATAATAGAAGAAGGAGAAGCTAGAAAAGCTTGTGAAAGGCATGCATGTTGGGAGGCATATATAACCCCACAACTAACATGATTGATTCACTGATTGACGTTACAGTGCATGTAATAATCTGGCCATTATTATATGTATCATAGTTTGCACAAGTTAATAATAATACAGACATTCGTTTCCTTTAATTATTTTGTTTACGTGAAATTAAATAACAAAGGACAATTGAGGCCTGTTTAATTATATAGTGAAATCCAAATTAATTAGATTATATAACGTAGTTTTTCTGCCAATTTTATGCATTTGTAAAATTAATAATAGAAATTGATTTAGCATATTTAAAAACACCGTATATATATAATGTATGACAATGAAAAAAAAGTGCAAGTGTTCGGATATACTTTTGAAGTTCTCATAGTCATACACCTTTTTTATGATATATACAATAATTCATAACTCATCAAAGTAGCATGTTCTCTCGATATGATAATTCATATATATATATATACACTTTCCTCAAGCTTATTATTTGGTTCGTGGAATGTAATATCAAATAATTGTTCTACTCCCATTATAATTTTGAGGATTTTCTGCCACTCTATCTTTCAGTGTTATTCTCTTACATCCTAGTTTGTAGAGAAAGTGCTCAAACAAACCCCACTAAGGAGATAGAATTTGCAAAGGTTTCTTCTTTTTCTTCTTTCCTCGCTCTTTATTCCAAACCCAAATCTAAAGCTACGGAGGGGTAGCACATGTTGTCCATTTTAGCCATGTCATTAATTAAATTCAGCTAAAGTTTGGTGTTTAAACTTGCATTGGCTTAAAGGTCAAAATAGTCTTTGTGGGCATATAAACATTGGCATTCACTAACTTTAGGGGCCATGCGTGGGCTACTTCCGTAGAAGCAGCCATGCAAAACAATTCCATAAACCTTAGGCGTGTATGAAATAGGGACCCCTCACAAATTAGATCTTTGTGACTACAACCGTCCAGTTTCAGATTTTCTCTTCGTGTATACATATATAACTAATTTGGAATCCAATGCAGGTTTCTTTATATATATTGATCCAAGCTTTTGGAATCAACGGGAATATTAGGATTAGATTCATATTTAGCCTTGATTAATATTAATTAGTCTCTCTGAGGAAGATATGAAGCACTTACAAATATGCTGAAGTAATTCACTTTGAATTAGCAGCTCAAAAGCTATAGTTTGTAGATCCATGCCTTTTGATCTTAGAAATGCAACCTATGTTCTAAAAAATAAAAGTTTATCTTTAGATAATCGCGACGATCTAATTTATAGAGGCATCACAAGAATTTCATTTGTCACGTCGATTTTTCAAAATTACAGTTTGATAATGATCGAGTTCCCTCAAAATTCTTGCAGGAAATTGATAAATCAATTTGGAAAGTTGGTTAATTAAATTTATTAAAAACTCTTATATTTTATTGAAGATTAAGATCAATGTGGCTAGTGGATGGCTTTTTAATATTGACTGATTAATTAAGATATTTGTTTGAGATGTGGGCGCCTAACTTTTTATCGTTTTATATGTAGAAAATTCAATATTTAACACTAACAAGACTCTCCATTAATAAAACAAAAAGAAAAAAACATATGTTTTTCCTTAAATGCAATATGGTTAATTAATTGTGTGCAATATATACCAAACACATCAAAACATTAATCCCAAGAATACCCACGTTTACTATATATATAGTGTAAGTTTTAATTTTCCTTGCAAATTAGTAAAAGAAAGTAGGAAAAGGTCAGTTGAAAAAAAAAGAGTGAAAAGTAAAACCACACGCATTCCTAGATCCGCGCACTCTCAATCATGTATGGACATGCATGCCATGGATATAATATATTGAAGAGTAACTGAGAATTACTTTATGAATGGAGCACGATTCCAAATAATATGACGTTTTTAGATGATGATGATGAGAGCATCGCATGTATGAATTGAATCTTCCTAAGTCGACCGGTTAATAATAGATGGAAAATGCTAATTAGAAGATTTTGATTAACAAATTTAAAGTAAAGATATTTTTATTAACAATAGAAAACTATGTTATTTATAATCTTTTTATGTTTTTTTTATAATTTAAATAACAAATATATTTTTAATTCTTTAATTAATGTTTTAAAGACATTAATGGATCAGACCGTAATAGATATATATTCTGTTTCTTTTCTAAGTGATTGATGCACACATTTGAGGGTTATGATAACAATCTCATAATAGTGTTTCAGTGTTCTTGGTTTTCTAATTTGATCTAATTCTCTTACAATATATTCCTTTTATAATGTGTGGTTCTGCAATATTCTGCATGCAGAGACAGAGAGAGAGGCATCATATTATTATTGATTATGAGTGGAAAAGAATACCTCATCTCCATGCGGGCCAGACATTATTCACGGGTTCTTCTATTACTAGATTCTCGCATCATCGCATATGAAAACTTCTACATCCTTACGCTCCCACCAAGGGCTCCATAAAAGAAAAAAAAAAAAAAGGAGAGAGAGGGAATATAGTTAGATAAAATGAAACCATAGAAGCACTGATTAGAAGTATAATATCAATGCTATATTCACTAAATTACAGTTTTTATTCCGATGATATTAGTCTTATTAATTTATTTCAAACGATCTTATTTAAGCATTATCTGTAGTTTCTTAATTATTCAAATCAAGTTTGTCACTCCCAAATTAAATTTCGTCTATTAATTACTGGGAATATAATAAAAGGTAAGTTGCAGTAAAAAAATTAAATAAAAGCGTAAGTGTGACATGACATTGGATTTTATAGTTTTTTAAATGAAAATGTATAAATTATACTAGAAAACAAAATGTATAAAGCATCATAAAAATGGTTTTTTTAAATATTTTATATATTTTTATGTTGTCAATCTATATAAATATGTACTACTACAATATACTTCTATTACATGTCCATTATATTAATTATTGTTAAAATTTAGAGTAAGATATTTAATTTTAACAATGTTAATTAATTGTGAACAATTAAAGTTTAGATTGACATTTTTCACCTTATACATACACATAGACACATGAATGAATTTGATATTCATTATTTCTAAATTTTTGAATAACTTAATTTCATAGAAGACATTGAACAATTTCCTATTCCAAGGCAAATACATCAGACTGGCCGTTGTTGCCTTCATTATTTCTTTCTTTCCCTTTCTTTAAAATGGTTTATCTTTTTTTTTTTCCTTCTTCTAAATATGTTTTGGGTTGCCCTTTCTACGGGTTATCTTCGTTGCTTCACAGTCTTTATAGTGCCTAGGTTAGGAGATTTACAAGGCCCAAATAATCAATTGAAGGCCTCGTTTGTGTAAATGATTGACTATTCGGGTTATGGGTCCCAAGATGGCTGGCTTTTTTCAATGTCTTGTGAAATGTGGGCAAAATGGGAAATCAGAGAAGGAAATTTGAAGTTAACCCCCCAAAAAAAAGAGAAGGAAATTTGAAAGTTTAAAGGAAATGAAGGTCATATACTAACTTGGTTTTGCTAGCCTTTTCAACTTCATGCTGGTTCTCATTGATTGAATTTAAATTCGGGGGGGGGGGGTAGAATAATTTAATGAATGAAATAATCCCATGTTTTTTACCTGAACTGTGCTCCATACGAATTTTCACATACCATCCAATTCAGTCGTTACTAGTTAGCATGACATCCTTGACTATTTAACATACTCAGAGAATTAATAATATTTGGCAGGTGAATAACTTCTATAATATACTTCTAGATACTTTAAGGCCCAAACAAAGTATCTACCAAACAAAATTACAACACATGCACTGGCTAGTTGACTGAAAATTGATCAAGTCACCAATTCAAAAAAAATAAAATCACACAAGGTTATTCTAATTTCATAACATTTTTTATTCGACAGCTAGTTCAGATCTGTTATATGATTGTATCACTAGTTCTTAATTCAACCAACTAGAGCCAATTTTATAATACTAATATAAAATACATGCTATTTCATATTTTATAGTGCATGTTGGAATTAAAGTTTGTAAGTTAAGTTTGAATGAACTTTATTTTGGAAACTGAATTTGCAAGGACTATATCAGATAGAAGTTCTATAACTTTCTGGAATGTACTAGATTTTGTATTTTGTATTTGTATGATATGACATCTTATTTTTAATTTGGTACACAAAATTATTGTCGGTGCTCCTTTTCTTGGTAACGATAATTAATTTCCTGTTTTCTTTTGCCTTTGCAACGGCGATGTAGTTTTCGTCTTTGGGCCCTGCTGTCCTCAACGTGTGACAAAACATTTGCACGTCAATTTGCACCATATATCATGTCTTAATTACTACAATTGAACCTCGTTTGTTCATTAATGATGATCATGAAGTGGATGAGAAGAAAGGTTAATCAATGGATACATGTGACACGCGAATGTACCTATAAATAATACTCTTATAGTATTAATTAAAGAATTTAACCATCAAATAAGACTGTTAGGCTTTACTAATGGTAATTAAGATACTTTTTTGTACGTATAATCTTTTGTTTTTTAGTATGTTTTTTACGTCTTGTTTTTTTAGTCCTGGAAACTAAAATTTCCATGATGATTAGTCCGTGTAACTTCTGTTGCCTAATTTGCTGGATTATACTTATACACATTTCTATTCTAAAAAAGAGGGTATATATATGTACGTATTGTGTTAACTTATTTGAATCGTGTTAGCAATTCTTTTGACATAATATATATATATAAAATTCAACTCACCTAAACTTCTTAATAAAAAAATCCTTTTTACATAAAAGTCTCTTTCTAAATCCTGTATGTTTAGGAAAATATTAATATTAATCATGGATTTGATCACATAATTTTTCATATTTTTTAGGATATGAAAGTTTTTCATGATATATTGTAATGGAGGCCGAAATGTTTTATTTTATCATTTAAAAATATAATAAAAATAGTATATAAACATTTTTGACTGGTGAACATGAATCAATTCAAATCTCGATGCTTTGCCAAAAATGAAAAAAGAAAGAAAGAAAGAAAAATCAACTATGAGATGAACCCACTTCAGAAAATGCTTATTCATCTTTGTGTTGGTTGTTTGACTCACTCAAGCTGTAAAGATAGGAACATTTGTGCTTCAACGATGGCTACCACTATCCGATGCAGGTATTGACCCTCTCTCTACATGTTTGTACTTTGCAGCATTGCTGCCCAACAAGGTTCAGTTTTTATATGCACATTTGTCATCTATCTTTTTAGATGACAAGTTGTTCTTAATTGAATGTATCGAAATAGGCCAATATGAGAGAAAAACCCATCACGCCAAGAAAAGGTTACTAATACAACAGAAAAATATATAGAAGAAATAACAGGAAACTAAACCTTTCAAAAAATCACTCAACAACTACAAAAAAATAAAAAAAGAGTTAGAGCACCGAAAAAAAGAATTAAGACAAAGAGAAGTAGCAACACAATTGAAGTTCCAACACAAGCAAAAAAAGAAAAAAAAAAGAAAATTAAGTCACTGGGAATAGAATAATTTGACCACACAAAGAAACAATTGTGAGAAAAATAAGGACATCACAAAAGAAAGTAGCCACAAAGTAAGGATGACAATGAAAAGAAGTAACAATAGAAGCAAGGAGTGTAAAAAAAAAAAAACAAAGTAGAAGCAAGAATCAAGAATAACAATTGAAGAAGCAATGGAGGAAATGTGCGGATGTTAATGTCCACATTATTTTAAGTGTCGAAACAATGTTTTATTTTGATAAAACTGTTGGAAATGTGAAGATTTGAAGCATAAAACCAGAAAGTCATCCACTATAGAAATTGAAGACAAAAGTCATTTAATGTAAAGATTTGTTAAAAGCTTATAATGGTTATTGGTAGTCAGGATTTCTACTTAATAAATATCATATTTGTACCCTATAAAAAGAGTTAGAGCCTACAAATATTCTATATATCCTAAGTCTTTGACGCTCATGAATAAACAAATTAGTTACTGCATTATTTTTAACCATCATTTTTATTTCAGTCTTTGATTTTTTTTTTGCATATTTATATTAATACATTTTATTTTTTATTGCATTTTTTTACTATCGTTTTGTTGTCAATTAGAATATATTTATTGATTTGGTCTACTTTCTCGCACTTTTCATTTACATCTCTTTCTGGTATTGATAACTAATAATAATTCTTTCTATAACTTTTTCTTTTTCTATAACTACTTCATTTTGCTTAAAAATTAACGATAAAGGAGGGTAAAAAACATCTAAAGAAAGTAAATGTCCTATTTGAATATTTATGGAATTATTTTTGTTGACAAGAATATGTAGAAAATTTTACTATCAAACGTGAAAAAGGAAAAGAATTACATTATAAGAGGAGAAAAAGGTGAGGTGACTGAGATAAGTGAAATATGGAATTGGGAAAAAAAATGGAATTATGCATTTAGTGGGTATTTGGAATTGATTTTGAAACGTAGATTTACCTTTTCTCTTTGCACCCAATAGTTGAAAAACATGAAAGCTAAGGTGGCTTCTCGGAAGGTTGTGAGTTTCTGATTTTTTTTTTAAATATAATTTTTAAAACAAAATGTTTGACAAAAATAATTTTGAATTGATTTTTAACTTAATTTTAAAATAGTTTTACATCCATCATTAAATTTTTAAAAATGTGAATTTGATTTTTTAGTTTTCAAAAACACATTTTAACCACTATTGTCATTTCATCATCATCATTGTCACCACTTCCATTGTTACCATTCCACCACACTATATCACAACCACACAACCGTCACTACTATTGTCATTCCACCACTGTCACTATTGCCTTCACTATTCCACTACCACGACACCTCGTTTCTGTCGCCTCCACCATCATTATATTGTTGTCACTACTATCATTACTATTGTCGTTGTCACCATTATGTTGCCTCCATCATCGTTGTTGTTGGTGTCGTTATCACTATTCTATCCCATCATGATTGTCGCCGCCACCATTATTCCATCACTATTATCACCATCGTTCTGTCCCTCCATCGTCATTGTCATCACAGTTGTCACTATTTCACCCCATCACCATTCATAATTTAAAAAATTGAACCGGTCATTGACCTGGTCAAAGCATTGGATCACTAGGTTAATGATCAAATCAATAGGTCACTAATTAACTTGCATGACCCAATCTTTATTAAACAAAATTAAAATTTTATAACCAACCTTAATTGAACCGCATGACCTAGCGTGTTTCCTCCCTTAGGCATGACTTGCCCTGGGTCAGTTGCTGGTTTAACTACAAATTCGATTGGGTCGTACTTGGTTGCAACAGGTTCAATGCATGGTCAATCCTATATACAACTTGACCTGGCCAAACCTCTCGGTCATAGTTAAATTGATCCAACCAATCAGGGTCAATCCAGGTTTTAAAGCACTGTCATCAGCATTCCACCACTACTACCATCATTATCATCATTCTGTCACCATTGTTGTTGACATTCTTCCACTCCCACCACTGTCGTCATTGTCACCATCACCATTCCATTGACTCCACCATTATTTTCATTATTGTCATCATCGCGACTCTCACCTGCTACCTCTATCAGTGTGGTTACTTCAAAGTAGAACAAGATAAGTTTAAACAATTGATTCATTTTATTTATCTTTAATTTGTAACACCTTTTCAAAAATTAAAAACAAAAAATAAATTGAAACTCAAAATTGATTTTAATTTTTAAATATTCTAAAACTAAAAATGAGAAATCATCTAAAATGGAACCTAATATATGTAACTTCACGATAGATTTTATTTTTCATATCTCTACATTTGTTTCCAAATACACAATAAAGGAATGAGTTCATTTATGAACATACATGATTAAATTAGAGATTTTAAAACCTAAATGGCCAAATTGAAAAAAATGCAAAATATAATGAATTGAAATAATATTTTAATCAAATTACAATAATAATTTTTTTAGTTTTTAATAATTATTTTGAAAGTTATATTAATGATAATTTTTGATTGGTTGATGTGTATAAATCTGTATAAAAATTTAATGAAAATTAAAATCACGTATTTTTAATAAATATAGAGACTAAAATATATTAAATTTTTATGGAAATTAAACTAAATTCCAAAACATTTTAAAGAATAGAACATACTTTATTTTTTTTATAAAAAAAATTAGATGCTGAAGTGTCAAGTAAATGAAGTAATAGACAAAATACTTCCAGTTTCATATTCTGCCCGTGACCTGTTCATGAAGATATTTGGCGCAAAATACTGTCCGCATTGGCGGTTTCGGACAATCTGACCGTATCAGAATTAAAATCGGCAAGGCAAACGCGGCACTAGACTTCACGTTGAGAGTGTGTTCTCTGCACTGCAATGGTCGTTCTTCGCCTTTCAATTTCTCACCTCAATATTTTGACATGATTCCGAAAACTCCGTCACGGCACCTGTTACTCGCGCTAGGGTTTCTGCTTTGCGCCACAATCCCCTTCGTTCACGGCGAGTCGTCTACGTGCCTGACTGTCTACAAGAACGGCGGTGCTCCGGCGGTGTTCCAATCCCCAAAATGCCCCCGCTGGAAGCTCTCCGATTACGATTCCCCTCCCCAAACCACCGCGCGTTGCCAAACCGCCATGCTCCAAGGCCGCAGAAACTCGCAAGAGGATCGCGCTCTCTGCGTCCTCGATGTTCGCATTCCCTTCCCCGGTACCAAACTCTCTCTCCCCCTGGTTTGTGTTCTAGAAGTTTCGTCTGAAGCATTCGTTGTAATTTATTGCGTTCGACGCTGGAACAGGTCCGAACGGGATCAAGGAGGTTGCGGTCGGGATTGTGGCAGTTTTCGATGGTCATAACGGTGCGGAAGCTAGTGAGATGGCGTCGAAGCTTTTGGTGGAGTATTTCGTTCTGCACACTTATTTTCTTCTCGATGCCGCCTTTTCTGTTATTTCAAAGACGTCGACAGAGACTTTGCTTCACAAGAGAGATCGTGATCATGTAAACCTACTGCATAGATGGAAGGAGATTCTAGGGTTGGAATGGCATGAACTGCATTTTGAAAGGTGCGTTATATTTCTAGTTTTACTTATCGCTTATATGATTATATCAACCGTTTGTAAGTAATTAGTAACTGGAAGGTGCCTTTGTATCTCTAGTATTATTGATTTAACGTCAAGTATGGTTTATTAGGCCTTGCACATTATTATTTTGATAATAAAGGGTTGTTACTATGCAGAGCAGTGAATGTTGAAGTGACATGTTAATGCATTCTTGTTATGAACTTATGAGGAACTTATGTCAATTAGAATGCATATTTTATTTAGGTACATAGCAGTATTCTTGCGTTGTGGATAATTCTGAATGTCTAATTTAGTCAGTAGTCACTACTAACTTTGGTTTGGCTTTAGAGTTGTTTCCTTGGTTTACTAGTGGACTAAGATTGCCTTAATAGCATTTAAAATTTTATATACCTTTTGTTTCTCTCGTTTGTATGTCTATCTCAACTAGAAAGAATTTTCCAGGTTTCAGAATACATTTTCTCCAAATTTTGATGATTCTTTTCACTTGGAAATTTTGAAGGAAGCATTGTTGAGAGCAGTCCATGACATCGATGCAAAGTTTTCTGAGGTAAGTTTGACTTTCTGTTCACTTTACAAATCTTTACACAATACTTTTTTGTTCTTGTTCTTGTATTGACATCTTGTAATTGAATTATGAAGGAAGCCTCTAGAAATAATCTTCACTCAGGATCTACAGCAACCGTTGTTTTGGTAGCAGATGATAAAATTTTGGTTGCCAATATTGGAGACTCTAAGGCCATCTTGTGCTCTGAAAATTTTCAGTCTCCCAGAGAGGCTAAAGGTGAGAAAGATTATGAATTGTAATTAAACTTTCAATTTTTAAGATACAAGTTATAATGGCATAATTAGAATATTATATATTATTTTATTGCACATTTCTTTTGTCTAAATATGATGTTTGATTATGACAGGGCAATGAGCTTACTTTTCATTTTGATGAAACATGACTAAAAGGTTTTTAATGTTAGTTCCTTGTGATTTGTAGACTTGTTATTAAAGCTATACAGGCAGAAAGAGCATGATGGTTCTGTTTCCGTGTGGGATCGTGAAAAGTACAGATTGGTTTCCTCCCATGGTCTCACTCATTTTGCAGTAAAGGAATTGACCAGTGATCATCATCCAGACAGAGATGATGAAAGAATTCGGGTGGAAACAGCTGGTGGTCAAGTTCAAAATTGGGGTGGTGTGCCTCGCATAAATGGTCAGCTGGCTATTACACGGGCTATTGGTGATGTACTCTTTAAAAGGTAAGTTCAGAGCAAATTCTTTTCACAAAGCCCAAGCTTATAGCTAAAGTACGTGCATATTTAAAACAGAAGCATTGTATCATGTGCAAATGATTTTAGGTTGATGGTTCATACCATATTGTGGATATAACTCTGCCTATGGTTTCATAGCCAGTCCCAAGCTTAGGTGAAGGAGGAGGTCCATGTTAGTAGGCCATCGAAAGCCAACATAAAACTTGTTGAAACTGCAAATGTAGTTCATATTGTGGATATAAATTTAAACCGGCTCTTTTTCTTGTATTAAAATTGAATTTCTGTAAAGTAGGGGTGGGCCCGTGCTTTTTATAGTCTTCAAGCCCAAAGTTCTTCTATGAGGGCTAACTACTTAAGATTTTAGGATGACTGGTTTCTTCATAAACTATTTTTTTTTTTTTTTATGTTTAAATACTAATGCATTTCTTATATGAATTGTCAACAGTTATGGTGTTATATCTGCACCAGAAGTGACTGATTGGCAGCCTCTGACTGCTAATGATAGCTTTTTGGTGGTAGCATCAGATGGTGTATTTGAGAAGATGAGCGTGCAGGATGTCTGTGATTTGTTGTGGGAAGTACACCGTTTCAGTAACATGAGATCTGAGTGTACCCCTGCATCTTCCTATTCTTTGGCAGATTTAATTGTTAATACTGCCTTCAAAAAGGGCAGTATGGACAATGTGGCAGCAGTTGTCATTCCTCTTGAGTCTGCCAAATCTTCTGCAAACTCGCTTAGGGGAAGCTATAGTGGAAAGAGGGATGCAGATTTTCCATTGTTTGGTCAGCAGGAAACTGCTTCCAAAAGCTCAGGTATATTTTGTGGGTTTAACGGTTAATGTATTGTTTGGGCGAGAGAAGTAGGAAGGAAAACTACATTTTCAACCATTTTGTTGAGGAGAAAAATTGGAAATTAAAGGAAATAAAACACATGGGGCTAAAAAAAATAAATTTTTGCTAAATTGAAAAGTTTACCCATATACCTACTTACTATTACAATAAAAGGATATGAAAGTATTTAACATAGTTACAGTTTCTTTACTTTCCTTCACTTTTCTTCCCTACTAAACAAGAAAAAAGAAAGTTTGAGTTCACTTTTGTTACGCTATTCTTTTGTGGCAGTTTTTGAAACCTATGCTTCCTTCCCCTGATGTTCCAAATATTACAGTGGCCTCTCCTATCTTGACTTTTTATCTAGAAAAAGCTTCCCATGTTTTTAATTTTTCCATATGCCTTCTCCCGTCCTCACAAACTTCTGTACAACTTTTCTTGGATGAATTTTTAAATTTCTCAAACTGCCGGAGAAATTTATTGACAGAGAAATTACAAAAAGCACAGAGGATAAGGAATCCTCCATAAAGTAAAAAACAGAAAAACAACTAAGGAAGGAGTGAAAATAAAACGAAGTGCATTTGTATATAACAATTGCTTGTTTCATATTTAATTTCAGTGAACAAAATCAAATTTGCAATTTCATGGTATGTTTTCTGCTGATAACTTAAATGATTTTGCTGAAGTTATTTAATTTGGTTATTCCTGTATGTAGCATGTGTTCTTGACTTCTTGTTACTGATGCTTATCAGCTAATTTATTATTTTGGAACTTGCTCAGTTAATGACATCGGGTCTGATCTTATACACTTGGAGCACCCTCATCTGGTAGATACCAAGTTTAAGCGAATATTGGTATGGCCAGAAGCTGTCGAAATTTATTGTTGTCAATTTCTTCCATATTTTGTTTGTTTTTCTCATAAATTGCACGTCCTAATGGAATTAAGGAGCTAATTGATTCTTCTGAAAAGGCTGATAGAATTTTGTCAATCTATTAGATAATTGTGATGTGTGTCAAAGTCAGAAGATTCTTATGTTTTGTTTCTTCAGAAATGTGATTGAGTCAGTTGTGGAGCTGTGATTTTCTGATATTGTTGTTGGAGGAAACAATTATAGAAGATGTCTTGGGAACATTTTGTATGTTTTGAATTGAATGAAGAGGACTTACATGCTTTAGGTGATTTCTTGGAATTTCAGCCATATTTTTTTCTGAGGGAGTCAAATCGTCTATCCTCGTGCCAAGTCACCAATCTGATCTCCCAATGCAATAGTGCAAACTGGTAGGAAAAATTGCGACTAAAAAGGAGGGGTAATACTTTTCTGGTTAATTGACAGTATTTTGCTTGGGGGTGAGGAGGATATAAGATTTGTGTCCTTCTATGAGACTAGAGAGTTAAGTAATTTTATGAACATAAATTGATTTATCAATTTCTCACTCTATTGATGGTGAGATGTATTTTTTGTATTATCTCACACAGTCACACAAGGCTGATTTATAAGCAATTGTGGCTGATACTAGTTAAATACATTACCAAAAAAATTGTTTTGCTTTTTAAGTTCCACCACTAGTCTTAGAATGTGGGTTTGGACCTAACTCAACCCCAAAAGCTAGCCCATAGGGTGAGGGTTGCCCCCCACATATATACTCTATCTTGGTCTTATCTCTAGCCAATGTAGGACTTGTTTTTTCCAATACACCTCCTCATGCCCAACACTTTTGGACTTGGTGCGTGGATAACATAGTGGGTGGTCCTTTGAATAGATCCTGGATAGGTTCTGATATCATCTTAGAATGTGGGTTTGAGCCTAATTCAATCCCAAAACCTAGCTCGTAGGGTGAGGGTTGCCCTCCACATATATACTCTATCTTGGCCTTATCTTTGGCCTCTAGCCAATGTGAGACTTGGGTTTTTCCCAATACTTAGCATTGAAATGCATGGGTAAATTTTCTTTTTTGGGGATTTTGCTTCTTCTTTATATGTGTGCCCTCAAGAGTAGGTTTCCATCCTTTTTAATAAACTTCTAGAATTTGGGCTTATGGCTTAACTTTATGAAATAAGCTTGTTATCTGAGAATGCTCTATTTAAGTCATATCTCTAGTCGGTGTAGGACTAAACACCAACCTTGAGAGACTACAACTAAGACAACCCCCAAAGAGCCACAACTAAGGCAAGCTGGGGGTGACTACAATTAAGGCGACTTTCCAACACTCTCCCTCACACCCAAGGCTACTAGCCTAGAGCATGGCAATGTAGGTTGTCCAACAATGGATTTGGGATAGGTTTTGATACCATTTTAAAATTTGGGCTTAGGGCCTCTAACTGAACCCCACAAAATCAGTTTGTTTGTAAGGTGAGCGTTGCTGAAGCATTATAAGGTCTATCTCTAGTCAATGTGGGACTAAACACTACCCTTGAGACTTCAATTAAGGCAGCCCCTAAATAGGGGCAACTAAAGCAAGCTAAGGTCCAAGGTTGGCCATAACTAAGGCGACTTTCCAACATAAATCATTACTTCACTTTAAAACAGATATCCATCTGGTCAAAATCAATCTGAATGACTGAATGCCTTTCAATTTATTTTATGATAGGTTGAAGTAAAAGATGGTGATTTTGGATGTTTTTATTTATCTGAAAATCTCGATGAACCAGAGGACTCTAAGCAGATTGCCAAAAAAACTGACTGGGAAGACTATTTGTATGAACTACCTCAGCCTCTACCAGATGCCCTTCATCAACATGCCAGTAAGCAAAGATGTCTATTATCTAATTACATAATCTTGGTGAATTTAGTGGTCTTAATTTATTGTTGTTATGTTGCATTTGTTTATAGTTGAATTTTAGTTTATCTGTTGACAATCAAATACTCTGGTTGGTTCAATTTTCAGCTCCTGGTGGTCCTGTAAATTTATACAATAGCCAAAACTTTTGCTTTCACCTTGGTCCAACTATTAGTGAAGCCGAAGACCAATGCATAAATCCTGAAGGCTTTGCCAGTTTCATTGGTCTTCTTGAATCAATTCCTTTACATGATACTGGTTCCAGTAATGGGTCTGCTGATTATTCAATGCCCGATTTAAGGTAAATTTATCTGCTTTGAATTCCTATACGTTCATTAGTGTATAGGTCAATATAGTTCCTAGTAAAATATAGGAGGGTTAATATCTTGTGGAAAAGTCACTTTTTAATTCGTACATTTTTTAGATTCCCTTGGCTTTGATATTATATGGATGGTCAGTACTATCATGAATGCCATCATGTTTCATTGTATTGTGTTTTTGTGAATTTGATGCTTGAAAATGTTTTTCTTTAGCCCAACAATTAAGCCAATATGCATTTTGGTGTATAGGTATGTATTGAAGAAGAGTTTTGGACGTGGATCATATGGTGAAGTATGGTTGGCTTTTCATTGGAATTGTAATCAAGATAGTAATTCTGCAAAAATGAGCAAGGATGACAAAAATACAACCAGCAGCTCAACTGCTTCTGATTGTCAGGATGGTTCTACTAACTACACCCTGTACATTTTGAAGCGTATAATGGTAATATATTTGAGTGATTTAGAACTGCTTTTAATGGTTTCAGTGGATTACCATTATGCATATGTAAGCATGTAGCAGAAATAACTCTTAAATGCACTACACAGGTGGAGAGGGGGTCTGCTGTTTACTTAAGTGGGCTGAGGGAGAAGTATTTTGGAGAAATTTTCTTAAATGCCTCTACATGCTTTGAAGATCCTCTATCAGCTGGCAAATCAAACTGTGTCTTAGAAACATCACAGTTTGGTCCTGAGAAATCATTTCCAAACAAATTTCGGCTACAACGAACCACATATGAAGAAGGTTTGAATCATATTGCAAGATATGTGGAGTCTTTTGAGTCTCAAGCCAATGAAATATGGCTTGTATTTAGTTATGAAGGTTTGTCATTGTCAAAACTTTTATATGCCGTGGAAGATGCGTATGGTACTGCTGAGAAAGAAAGACTTGAGCAAGCTAAACATGTTCAGATACTACGTCCATCAAAGTGGTGGCATTGGTTAAAAACAGCAGAAGAAGGGCAAGCAGAAATGCGCAACCTTATCTGGCAGCTGGTATGTCTTACATGTAGGTTCTGTGGCTATGGCCCTGATAGCCTTTATGGTCCCTGGTATTTAAAATATACTTTGCAATCTATGCAGATACTAAGTACCGCATTTTTCCCTGGCAAAAGTAAAAATAAATCACATTTCCCTGGGTATACAGCTTTTTCTTATCCTGAGATATCCGTCATTTTTCTTTCTTTGTGTTTGTGGTGCATTATAAATCTCTGCATAAGTTCTTGGGTGAACAGTTTGCCGTTAATATTAGAAATGGGTTAGCATGCAGCTAGGTTTTATTAAGAAATATACACTCCTCAATTTGTCCCTTTTTTTAAAAATAATTTCTCAGTCTCAAACCCTGATCACAGGGAAAACATTCATTATTAAAGTATATTAAATTTTAAGAGAGTTTTGGAGGTTCAGTATTTGAATATCTTCCTTTTCACTTATGTTAAATAAATTTCATTGTTGTAAAAAATAAAGGGGAAAAAGTTGTTTCTTGGATGTGATCATATTATATTTCCCAGAATTTATTCTTGATTTTACCTTGTACTATATGTTCTTGAAAAATCATCTTTTTTTTTTTTCCTTATCTACTCAGTTATTAGCTCTCAAGTCCTGTCATGATCGCAACATCACACACAGAGATATTAAACCTGGTAAGACATGGGTAATTTGTTGTGCCTGAGTGATGTATGCCTATGCAGATTCCTAGATGAACATAATTTTTTCAAAATCAATAGGATACCAATTAGTTGGTGCTTTTGAATTTCAAGCCATTAATTTTCTGGAAATCATTGTAAATTATTGTTCAATTTTTACCTTTTTTTAAGCAAACTCACTGTTACTTTTCTGTCTAATAAATTTACTTAATCAATTTCTCTGCATTTTGGGTCCTATATTTGCTCCAAAAAATTAATCTGTCTTGTGTTTAATGCCTACTTATGTAATTGTTAAAACACTATACTTATGTTGTCCCTTTATCTACAGTTCATAACAAGATTGCCATCTGTGATTCTTTGATGCATGTGTGATTGATTTTTCATTTTTTTTATAATGCAATGCTCAATTGAAAGAATTTGGTTATTTGTAAAAATTAACTGACTTGGTGTATTTTATTTTTGAAGAGAATATGGTGATATGCTTTGAAGATCAGGAAACAGGGAGATGCTTGAAAGAGATTCCCACTAAAGTTAATAATTTTTCCACCAAAATGTACAGTGAAGTATCTTAGTTGTATTTTAGTACCATGCTTTTGTTTTAAATTGTTCTTTTAGAATAAAAAATTGATTGGAAGCACTTTTACCTTCTATAATTTATATTTAAACCATAGATGTGATATGCCTAATTACTTCTATTTATGATGTGATTAGGTCAATTGTGATTTAATCCAATTTTAAATCAAATCATATTTTTGAAAACTCAGTTCTACATCTCTGTTAAGATATTTAGAAAATTACTTGAATATATATATTTACAAATCCAGTAATTAATTGTAATGATCCTGTCAGTATGGTTGCATACTGCATGCCCTTTGAAAGATTGATCTTTAGCATCCATTTCCAAGTTCCTATCTCCCTGTGTTAGAAACAACTAAATATTTTTCCATTTCTTTCCAACCATTGTTCTGCTCAATTAAATTTTCTGCAATTTCAATGCACATTTACTGTTTCTGTTCCAAAAAGTAAGCTATATATGGTGACTGACTTTTCAGCAAAGATAAATGGGCGATTTTGATATGCAAGAGAATTCATTCACTGTGAAATTTGTTATTCACTTCTTTAGAAAATAATTCCATACATGTTCTTGCTTGCTTACTATTTATTTATTCGGAAATGGTCTACTATCAGTTATGTATCAGTGGATTCTGTGCCTTTTAGTTATGATGACTCTCAGCACAGATAGAATTGCAAAACTTGTTTTATGTTGAACATGTTGAGATTTTCTTTGAAGCCATTAATATTGTATTTTAAATTTAGCCATGTGATATGATGCATGAAAAATTCTGAATTAATTCTTCAATTCATTACCATCTAGGATCTATAAACAGGTATAAGAGGTATCCATGTATGGCTATATTCTGCTTGCATTGGGAACAATCTCTCTCAAATCTATTATTTAACTGATAATCATTGTTGAGTCTTTGGCAATGATAGCAATAAAACTGGGTTATTGGCTTATTGCTTACCTTTAAAACTTGAGTTATCTATCCGACTATTTGTGTGTCTCTATTTGTGTGAATAATTTATTGGTGTTGTGTAGTGAATTTGGTGCTTTTTGCTCTTTCTTTTAGGCGTATTATTGACTTTGGAAGTGGAATTGATGAATTTACATTAAAGCATTTATATGGTTCCACTGGGCCTTCTAGGTATCTTGCTGCTCTTTATACACACTGATTATTTACTTATGATTATTGTGGTAAAAATATGCTATGCTTCTTCAGAGCTGAACAAACCTATGAGTATACTCCTCCTGAAGCTTTGCTGAATGCTACATGGTATCAAGGGCCAACAAGCTCAACTTTGAAGTATGTGATGTCTTACATGAAGTCGGCGTTTGTATTCATTTTTTTCCTTTTCAAGATGTTGCTTGATCTTTTGGTTCTGCAATTCTTGAAGCAATCTTTTTGCTTTCACAGATATGACATGTGGAGCGTTGGTGTTGTGATGTTAGAGTTGGTCTTAGGGACACCAAATGTCTTCCAGATAAATGCTTTAACACGTGCTCTTTTAGACAGACAACTAGAAGGTTGGAATGAGGGTGTGAAGGAGCTGGCATACAAGTAAGCAAGTTTTTTAGCAGGTGTAATCCTAATCTTGTTTAATGCCACGAAATTTAGATGACCAGCTGATAGTATCTCTCTCTCTCTCTCTCTCTCTAAGCAAGAAGGGCAACCGAAGTTTGTTTATGAATTGTTTGTGACAATCCAAAAGGAATGCACCCTTTAGGTGCTTTTCTGTTTTTGAAGATGTCTTCTTCTGTCATTCACTAAATTGGTTGCTGGTTGTTTGGTGGGAACTAAGATCCAAGTTAGTTCCACCAATGGATTGGAGGTAGTTCAATATTAGGAGTTTATGTGATAGAAAATAATTGGTTCTGTTATAGCAAATCTATTAGAAAGCAATACCGCCTTAAAAATTGTAGCATGGCAGTTATGCGTAGAAAACAACTGCTGGCAGTTATGTATTAGGATTTAGGTGTATATATCTGATAGAAATCTATTAGAAAACAGATTTGTATTAGAAACTGCATGATTTCAGTTATGCATAGAAAATAGCTGCTGGTAGCCATGTATTAGGAGTATATATATCTGATAGTAGGTTGTGTAATTAGGAACTGTGAAGCTATTTCCAGTCTGGGGACAGAGAATCCTCTGTTAGACAGGAAGTGTATTGCAGTATTGTGTGTGATTTCAGTGTTCAATATTATATTTTATTACCTTTTCATTTGGTGTCTTATCATTGTTTTTATTTGTACACTTGAAATTGAATTAGTAGCTCAATGCTAGAATGTCCTGTTTTATTGTTTTCTAACATCTGGCTGGAGTTTTTTGACACAAGTACAAGTCCTTTATTGAATTGGAATTGCTTTGAGTTGATTAGAATGGGTGACAGTCTTGCCATTATTCAAAGATCATTATTCAAAGATGTGTATTCCTTTGTGGATTGTCTTGGGACACCAAATCTCAAGATTCAGTTTTCTGCTTTAGTTTGAAGTCAAGAAATTTCCTTTCATTTCAAAATTTAGGCTTTGCTTGCTCTTTAGCATTTCCTATGTTCATTTAATAAATATCAAGGAAGCATGAGAGAATAGATGTGTTGAAAATTCAAAACTCTGGGCATCTGGGATGGTGATTGTCATTCTCTCAGTTGTAAGATTGCATTTTCATTAGTTTACTTATATTGGGTATTTATTATTGGAAACCTCTCAGTCATTTTCTCTGCCACAATCCAATACATTTTTATAGGTTTGACTTTGGACAACTATAAAGTTTACTGTCTTCTTCAAGAGTATTATGTGCAAGCAGTCAGGCACCTAAACATTTGAATCTTGCTCATGCATCCCAGTTCCAAATATAGTTACTGGTTTAACCCTAGAACTTCTGTTTTTGTTCTGAAGACTTGATTGTGATGGGGGTACTAAATATTTGTTAATTCTTTTGGACTTCTGTACTCTATAATTGTAACTTTTATTTTATTAATGTGGTGACAGACTTAGATCATTCATGGAATTGTGCATTTTAATCCCTGGAATTTCCAGGTCCAGCAGTTCCTCAAAAAAGTATCAAAAGGTGAACCAAGTTTACCATCTTAGCAGTTTTAATCTTTGGTTCTTAACCTGTCAAATGCTGATTATGTTCCAACTTTCTATATTTGAATATACATTGACCTGATGAAGTATTCATCTTTGTCAATTTAGGTTGGAGTTTCACCTGCATCTTGGAAATGCTCCGAAGAATTCTTCTCTCGTCAAATTAGGAATCGAGATCCCCTAAAAATAGGGTTAGATATCTGATGCTTTCATTTTTATCATATTATGATATATATATATCTATTCTTTTCCCATTGTGCAATTGCTTTCTTGTCATAATATATTCCTTTGACTTGCAGTTTTTCAAACATCTGGGCGTTACGGTTAGTGCGCCATCTGTTACATTGGGATCCAGTAAGTTGCCAGATTAAAACTGATTTCTTGTTATGTTTACCCTCAAAACATGTTTGATTGATGAAACTGTCTAAATTGTTTACCATCATTATTCATAGCACTGAAGTTTGATTGCCTAATTTATGTGAAGTTTGATGCATTATGCAAGGCCGCATAATTATCCCAAATAAATATCATCTATGTAACCTCCCTAAATTCCAGTTCTCTAAGCAACTATTTGAGCCAAACAAGTTAACAAGTGGCTAAAGTCATGGCTCGATACTCTGCTTTTGCACCAGATCTTGTAACCACTCTCAATTTCATGCTTTTCTAAGAAATTAGATTACCAACAACAGAGAGCAGTAATCAAAAGTGGACCTCCTGTGAATGGGAGAGCTTGCCTAATCTACATCTGAATATCCCACAACTCAAGTTCATATAGGACACCTTTTTGTAGGACTCCTTTAATATACTTCAACATGCGAATTACTGCATCCAATGTCCTTCACAGGGAGAGTTCAAAAACTGACACACCACAGTGACTGTAAAAGATGTGTGGATAAGTAATAGTCATCTAGTTTAGTTTCCTGACTAGTTTTCAATACCTTTCTGGATCTGAAGGTGGCTTCCCCTAGAACATATGCACCTTGTTCAACAGTAACATATTTTTCTTTTGTTGTTTGTTTCACTTAATAAGTTGCCATTGGAGCCGACTGAAAAACTAAGACCTGTTGTCTTGGATGCGGGATTTTTGAAATTACACAGTCCACCACCTTGTTAACAGTATCAAAGCACATTTAATAATCCTCGTAGATAAGTTCGTTGATAGAGAAATGAGTACGAGGAAGGGTCATTTTTTCTTTTTGTACACAAACACAAAAAAGGGGGGTGACTGATTTGGCTAACAGTAGTCCCTATTTTAGTTGGGTACTGCTGTATCTAATCAAGGCTTCTTTCAAAACTGTAGGAGGATCGGCCAAGTATTGATGAGGCTCTGCAACATCCTTATTTCCAACATCCCCCAAGAGAATGATTTTATAGTAAACATGTCAATGCCTTACCCATCGAGTTATTCATTCACAGGTAAATAATCTGTGCCACCAACCAACTGATAGCTGATGTTATAAATTCGATTATAAAACTTACAATAGTCTTATATCACATGATAGCTTATAGAACTTATTGAAAGAGCTTATAGGAGTCAAAGTCATTTTCATAAGGTTGAATAAATTGTGTAGAAACTCTTCCAAATGCCTCCTGAATGGATTGCTATTGTTAAAAGTCGAGTAAACCTTTATTTTAGACCTTAAAAGTGTAAGTGACTATCACCTTAGTCTTTTAACTTTATAAAATCCTCACTTTAGTCTCATTTTGCAAAATGTCATTCACTTTTTTTTGTTCATACATTCAAAAATGTGGACATGGACTACAGTGAATAATTTTTGTTGCAAAGTCAGGGACTAAAATGAGGATTTTAGAATGTTAAGGACTAAAGTGTCTGACACCTACAATCTTAGGGATTTGATTGAGGGTTTTACTCTGATTCTGTGTCTTCTGTTACTGAACTTGTCCTAGTGAACAGAAGCAGATGTTGGAGTGAAAGGGCACAAAAAATTACTGTGTTATTGTGTATATACATTGACATTCGTGTATCAAGCCTGACAAGATGAGGCCAAAATAACTGATTGTGCCAAAAATACAGAAACTGACTACTAACAGGTGCCAAAATCCTATGAACCATGACCCTGAGGACCCGATAAGCATCGGTTGCTTGATTTTCTATATTGAAATATAGAAAAGTTGGTATTCCTTTGTCTTTTTTTTTTTTATTTATTAAATTGAATGTAATACTACAGCAGATGAGACAGCGGAAACAATATCAATGACCAGTTCTGCAAATATTTATTCTTTTTTTTCTCCCTCTGGAAATGGAAAGAAGTTTTAAATGAACTTTGCTTATTTTACCCGTATCATGATAAACTACAGTACACAAAAAGAACATTTTTTCCGTGTTTTTCTTTTGGCTTGAAATATTGAATAATGTATCATTATCCTTTAGTTTAGTTGGCTGACTTGTTCTTAATGACTATTAGTTCATCTCATTCCATTTCCTTCAGTTGTGCTGTAAGTGTCACGACATTATGAAAGTATTGCCTCTTGAAGGACATAAAAAAAAAATTGAATTTAGTGGTAGCATCAATATCATCTGTAATTTGCATGGAAGCTGGACTAAAATGAAAGACTTGAATTTCATAAAAGATTCATGACAAGGAAATTATTACAGATTGATCGATACTGCCTCCGCTTAGAACAGTGTTTATGGCACATTCAGCCAAAAATGACGAGGATGATGCCAAATGGGGATGCCATATCTGGCACATATGTCCCCAGTTGTCAAGCTTTAAAAAATTCCATGGGATTGAAGAACCAAAATCTAAAGCATTTTATGTAGAGAGAATCGGGTTGTTGAAAAATCTAATAATATCAATCACATGTTGGAAGGACGTGTTTGGTTTTAAGTATCCAATAGGTGTTCGCGGCTTTGATTCGATTTTTCATCAAAAAAATCATCTGAATCAAACTTATAAAACATGTGGTTTAGTTTGGTTTTGGTTGGTTCGGCTAAATGAAAATCGAATCAAACCAAATCATTATTCTGAGGGTTGGTTTGATTTTGTGATTTTTATAAAAATATTATTTTATCTTTTAAATTAAATTTAAAAATTGATAATAACAATCTATAAAAAATTTATATGTTAAATATTCTATAATAAAAATATAAGTTTTCATTTATTTTAAATCAAATATATCTTAAAAAATTTGTTTGAAAAAAAAATATCTTGTATAAGTTTGATATATATAACATTATAAAATACTATAAAATTTAAGTGATATACACATAAAACTTATAACACTAACACTATTGTAATATAAGTGTTTGATTTGGTTTTAAAATTACAAACTGCAAACCGATGGGTTTAAGGGAAAAAATCATCTAAATAAATTCAAAAAAATTGATTTTTGATTTGTTTGAGTGGTTTTCAATTTTTATTTTGAATCCATTTAGATTTCAACACTCCTAGACTAATGTGATTTTCTATTTGAGGTACAGATAAGACAATGCATATTAAATAATATTTCTTTATATATCCATGTACAAGAAAAATTTATAACGTTTTGACCACCCTTACCGAGTCTACGGTTCATGTGTGTTGCAACACCTCCACACTGCCATTTTCCCCCACGACTAATCAATGATTGTCATTGCAATAGTTTGTTAGGTAAGAATGAGAATATGCTATTTTGAGCAATAATTCTGTGGAGGACAACCTCATTTGTTAAGTGACATCCAAAAAAATGGTCCACGAATACATACACGGTCATAAAATATGTGTATCGGTATTTAATAAGCATATGCCTTGGCAACAAAGCATTAAGTCAAAAATTTCAGCCTGTCAAATTAAAAACTCATGAAAGATAAGTGGTATATCTAAAATCTCCAAACGATAGAATATAAATTACAAAATTTCGGCCACTCCTAAAAATAGTCTTCAGGTAGTTAAATCTTGTTTAACTGTACTTTTCATTTACAAATTCACATTTCGTGACCGTTATAATAGCTGCATAAATGCCGTCCCCTCTTTAATTTTCATAGTGTGGCCAAGTTCTCAGTGTGTAGGCGTTCAATGTTATATTGTGTTTTCATCTCGCAAAAGTCATGGCTCGTGACTATTAACACGACAATGAAGTTCCAACATTTTTTGGTGGTTTGGATCCACTGAGAGCGCAGCACGACAGTCTCTTAGCGCACCTAAGACATCTCCATTGTGTTCATGGAATGCTGCACGTAGATGCAGGAGGTGCAAATCAGCTTTAAATGCAATTGCTCTAGAGAGTTCCGCAATGGCTTCCTCTTCCTTATGATTGTCCATCAAAACTACAACCACATACACCATATGCACATCATCAACAATATCAAGTACTAGATGCAATGCATGATATGACATGACAATATGATTAAGATTGACTACTGAAACTGAAATAACACCCACAACACAACAACGACAATAATAAGGGACAATATCAATTATTTTGAAATTTTCCAGTATAAATCATTTTGGTCCTTGAAAGTGTAAAGTATTGTCACAGGAAATTCAAAATAAATCCCTGAAATTTCTAGTTATTTCGTCTTAGTTAATCACTTAAAAATACTTATGGTCATTTTAGTCCCTCCACATATGTATGTTAATGTTATCACTAAGTTACAATTTTTGGAATTTTTTTATTAATGTGATTGATAGATTGCACTTTCAGAGACTTATTTGGAATTTCCCTAATTTCAGATATTAAAATAACAATGTTGTACACTTTCAGTACTAAAATGGTAGTTTACTCGAAATTTAAACATACAAGTTTCTTATAGCTGACCAACAGAATTGATGGCGAGTAAGCAAATAAAATATGAACCTGCTGCGCGATATCTATAAGGATACACCCGAAGTGGATCCAATCTAGTCACCATCTCCAAATCTGCCTTCGTGAGATCACGATCACCATACTCAGACCTCTTCTCATATGCTGATGCATTGTTTCTCGCCTTCTCAATAAGATTGGTCATTTCTTTGTAAGCAGCAGCCTTATCATTTTTGAGAAAATGAACACGAGCAAGACCCTGATGCGCTCGGGTGTGCTGGATTTTAAGAGCCTTTATATAGCAATCTTCTGCTAAGTCCAATTTCCCACAATCAACATAAACACTTCCAAGATTGTTTAGGGCCTGGTAAATTAAATGGAAGAAAACAATTGTAAAACGAAAAGCTAATTGTATCCAAAGTAGCAGAGTTATATGTATATGATGTGAGTTTGTTGTTAACCCGTGTGTAAGTCTACTGGTTGTTTTGTTGATCAGTAAAATATTTCCAACAATGCGGAACAATTGAAGAACCATACCTGACCTTTGCGCAGATTATCAGAAGGACACCTCAAGGCATCTTCCAGAAGAGAAATAACAGTTGAAGAACATGATGAATCTACACTAGAGTCAGCCAATGCATAGGCCTTCAGGAAGTAGGCCTCAAAAGACCTTTTAATACTAATAGACTCTTCAGCTTTTTGGAGCCCTTCCTCACAATGACCCGTATCATACAAGATCCACCCCTCATATACAAGTCTTTCATGCTCACTTGATGCATGTTGCCAAGCTAACTGTAAACTCCGCATGGCAGCCTCAGGACAGTTTAACCTAAAAATAAATGTCAGATTTATAGACTTGGCATACATAAGTTCAAGTCTGTATTAGAATCAGAATACAAAGAAAGAGGATCTTGAAGCAGCAGAATTTGCAGATTTATCTATTCTTTTAGTTATGATACTCTCTGCATGATTCAATATATGTACATGAGAAACACCAATTACCAAATCAGATTCCCTATGGTTCATCGATGGAGTTAGGTAGAATTCAATATCTTTTTACAATAAACTAGGGTACAGGCCCGTGCTCATCACGGTAAAAGCAACTTTTATTTACATTATATCCATCATTATACAAAAAACAACAAATATGCCACCGGAGGAGAGAGAAAAAACAAGGAGGTGACACATTGCATTTGCCTGGACAGTTATCAAGTATTTTTAATATACCTGAGGAGAAGCAATGACTGTCTGAAGTATAGAACACCTTTTGCTGCATCAGATTCAAGCATCTGGTAGATGACAGAAAGAGACTCAATATCATCAACAGCAGACCAACAGTCATATAATCGGGCCCAACAATCTGCTGTTGTCCAATGTTCAACATGCTCACGCACAAGAGTACAGAGCTGAGATGCAGCTACACGCCCTTCAAACATTTTATAAGATGGACACAGGGTAAGAATTGCTTGAACATCTCGGACTGCTGCTTTGTAGTCCTCAAGGGCCAGATAGATAAAAAACCGTAATTCCAAGCACTCTAACGAAAGTTTAAAGCCAAGAATCCGGTTGATTTCAGCCAGTGCACCTTGAACATTCCCTGTCTTCATTAAAGAGGCAGTCCTATACATATAGGGATATATAAGAGTAGGATCCAGTTCAGTTGCTTTCTCAAGGTCTTTCTGCCTCAAATCACCATCACAGTATAGTGATCTTTCCTGGTACATCCATCCAAGTGGAGTATCTGAAGAAATGACTGAACTGATCTTCTCATAAGATAAAAGTTTCTCACCCTTTATAGAGTCCAGTCTAGCTAAACCCGCAACAGAATAAACATGACCTACATTTAAAGCCCTCTCAAAAAGACAATAGGCTTCATCATATTCTTTCCTTGAGAGTCTTACACATCCCAATTGATGAAATGCCAGCAGTCTCTGCTTGTCATTTTCAGCAAAATCAACTAACCGTTCCAGGAAATGAGCTGTTGTGTCTGAACTAGAATTTAGGTTCATAGAAACTTCACTTAAGAAACAGAAAAGTGCAAATATACCAGGCCCAACCATGACTGCCAACTGCTGCTTATTAGCATGAATAAATAATTCCACAACCTGATTGTCGCTCAAGCAGTTGGGAATATCACGTAAAAGAACTTGTAAACAAGAAGCCGCAAGGCCAGCTGAATTCTGATCAACAGCATATTCCATGAGTTCCAGAGCATCTTCTCTGGAGGAAACTAAGGATGCAAGTCTTCTATCACAAGCCTGTTTTAGTCTTTCGCAACAATACTTATTTGCAAAAGCTAATATTTCCACCAAAAGATTCGGAGGGACATCAAGTAAACTCCCTGTCGAGCTAAAATAACTTATTGCCCTCATACCTGAAGGAGAGAGATTGTTTTCAGACAAATCTATAGTCTCAGAAAGTGATTCCCTGAAACACCCCTTTAGCATTGCATGAAATGGTGCTGAAAGTTCAGAAATCTTTTGTCTATCACAGACTATCTTCTCATCTCCAATTTTAAAGATAACATATTCTGAAGCATTGTTCCCATTCATCGAAGCTCTATCCTGGGATCTTACATTCTCATCAAAAGGAATCTGAGATTCTACATCTATGGGTCCAAATTCCTTTTCACATTTACCACAAGCTGTGAGCAACTGAGCAACTAATTCTTCTTGCTTCTCATACTTCAGCCATGCCCCAAATATAATTTTCTCATGAACAGTGTTTGCTCTCTGCCAAGCTGACCGGAGGCTTCTACGCATTAGTTTGACATCCCCCAGGCCCTTAAAGACCTGGTATTGTAACAAAAACAGATTTGACTTTTCCTGAGGAGGACATGACTCAAGTTCTTCATGGATTTGAGCTAAAACTTCCACATAATCAACAGGTTTGAAGAACGGGAGTATAGGTGACTGTGGGACCTTGATTAGAGATTCTCTGTGGCAGTTAACAGTATACACTACTTCAATGAAATGACTAAAATAAGCTAAGTTCAAAATAAAAATGTTGACCAGAGAAACTTACATTGATGCAGAAGAGGACTGTGATGACAATTTGGGAAGCTTCCCTCTTTCAACCTGGAGCCAGGACTGTGGATTTAAAGCATTAGGCTGTGTTTCTTTACATGATTCTGCAGTGAAGAAAGTCCTCATAGGGCATAAGAGGCAAAACAAGTCCCAGATCTCCACTATAATAGCAGTGTATGCGTCCTCTTCAAAATCAAACCTTTACAAATTGGAGCCAAAGAAAAGGAGCAGACCTACCAAAAGAAAAGAGCAGCTTCTTCCTGCAGGTCACATTCCACAACCCTCAACTAAAAAATTCCCAACCCCAGAAAGCAAAAACACTTCTTTTCTTTTTCTTTTCTTCCTTTAAGTGTTCCCCTTTTAGAAGCAAAAGAACAAACAATCTCAAAGTAACGGTCTTTCCTAAAAAATGATTAATGGGTTATACCCATTAACAAAATCTAAGTCAAGACTTTTATTCATGAAAAAAGGGGAAACATTTAATCATCCTACTCTACTCTCTTCATTTCAGCATTAAACAAGGAATATATAGACAAAACGGCCAGATAGCTAAGGAAGATCCCAACACACACAAAAAAAAAGAGCACTTGAATTGAAGCTGGTTCATCCAAATCAGCACACGAAATGCCAGAGAGAGAGAGAGAGAGAGAGCAACTTCACCTGTGGCTTCAATCTGCAGAACCAAATGAAGGGTTCGGAGCATGAGATGAAGTAGAGATCAATCAAAGTGAGGGGGAATCTAACTGAAAATTTTCGACTTTAACTAACTTTTACTTTTTCCTTTGGTTGGTGAAAGGGAAAGTGAATTACTTTTTCCCTTCCTTCCGTTGGAGTTGGAGACCATAGAAGTTGCAGCCACTGTTGATTGGAAGTTGAACTTACCAAAATCAATAGGAATAAAAGTTTGAACTCGGTTGATTAAAAAAAAAAAATTAAAAACAAAACAAGTGATGAAACAATTGAAATAAAAAAGGAAAATAACAGGAGCATGACAAATATTACGCAGTCCTTTTCCAATGCCAATGACAAACGCCCAAATATTCCTCGTCTGAAAATGATGTCTTGTTCAATTCTTTAAGCCAAACAATAATTGTCCTAGTTACTTTGAAATATTACTTAAATTCGTCATACGGAAAATTATGTTAGCCCTTGACAAAATATTTACATTGATTTATTTTTATAATATATAATATATTTTTTTGAATTTAACAATTAAATTAATGACTGAACATACACTATAAAATTAAATTGATTTTTATTTTAAATATTAAAAATAAAATCTAAAAATTAACTGTATGCCATGTGCTTTTGATTTATACTTTTTATTATTTATTCAATTTTTAAACTTACTATATTCTTAAATTTGATTACTTTTGACTTTAGTGTTCTAATTTTGAAAAAAAAACAGTCAAAACATTTTTTATTCGTGAGAACTGGGGTTAGGGATGGAGAAAATGCTGTAAAAAAAAAAAACAAGAGTTTAACCCAGTTCTTGAAAATTTTGCAATACGAGTTCCATTTCTTGAACTATCTTGTATCAAGTGCCTATTTTTTTATTTTTTTTTTTACATAATGTGGTTGCTTGGAAATAGAGGAGAAAGAGTAGAAATATAGTCATGAATAAAATTTCTGTTATTTGGTATCATTTAACTAGAAAAGAAATAATTGTAAAATAATAGTTTCTACAAGATTATTGTTTCTTTGCAAATCAAAGAAGAAATAGGATGAAAAATTAACCAAGCCAATCTAATGACAAAAATATCCTCCTTCTTTAGTAGATTGTTTTTCCTTGTTCGTGTAACCCTCACAACACTCTTCCTCTATTCGTGTTGTTGATCCTCGTTGTGAAGCATTGCACCGTTGGTCTTCTGGGGAAGCCTCGCATTGCCCACCTCTCTGACCATTTATCCACTTTTTTTATTGCACTTTTGTTAATCGATTATATTCGTATAATAATTAATTATATGCCTATAATTGATTACTTGGGAGAAGCTATTTGATGTGCAGTCGATTAGACTTATCAATATTTTTCTTACATATTGGTGAAGAACCCATATTCAGTGCATCATTAATTATATGTCCAACAAAATCATTGATTCAATATGTGCATTAACTGTAATTTAAAATTAAAGAACTCATATTCAGCACATCAACTTGGAAGAACCATTTAGTTGATTATCATATGCATATAATCTATTAAATGACTTTCATACGTGTGTCTAGTCTCCTATTTTGGTTAAGTGTGGCACTGGTCATTATTTCAGTTTGTAAAGTGTAAAATAGTTTTTTTTTTTATAATCTAATTTCTCTCTTTTCTTTTCATTCAAACCAAAATAACTTCATGTTATTATTTATCTTTTATTTCTTTCAAACCAAACAACCCAAAATTCTAACTCATTTTTCTCTATTTATTTCCTTATTACCAAACAAGTGTTAATTGATCATTTTATTAAGTTGTGGTATAAAGGAATGTTATCTGCTAAGTACATATAAACTTATAAAAAAAAATTGATCAACTTGACCCAACCTGATGAGCTAGGTCAAGATAACAAAATTATGGCTTATATGACAATCGGACTAGCCCAACTTGCTTTCACACCTAGTCCATTAGATAAATGTTTGAGCTGCCAATTTGTGTTGGTCACTACTTTTTGGTCGATGTGGTCTATTCTGGCATATTTAGCTTTTGAAACCTACTCCAAAACAATGTTTCCCAACTCGGCGTACTTCTAAGGTGAGCATGTTCAGTAATTGTGCTAGTCTTAAGATATATTTTTTGAGAGGTGAAGGGACACCTTAACCCATAGTGTAATCTGGGTCAAGTCTATTCAAAAAGTGAGTTATAAATGTAACAATTAGTGGTTCACGTCTATGTTTTGGATTTGATGTTTCGTCTCGTAGTAGTCATGACAGGTAACATGAGATTTTATGTTACTATCATGACAGTTAAAATATTTGTTTGAGGTGCCATTTTTATCCCTAGAATCAAGATGAAAATTTACCTAATAATAAATGCCCATGTATATAGGTCATTCCGTAACCATTCTTCCTTTTCTTCTTCTTTGAGCTTTCTTTTTTATTCTTTAACTATTTTTTAGCCTTCCTCCTACTTGTTTCTAACTACCATAACCACTAGAAGTTGTCATTTTTAGCTCATTTCTCTTCATCTTTAAACCTTTTCTAATTTTTAGGTAACTTTCTTCTCTCTTTCTGTTTCCATTTTTTTCATTATTATTTTGCTGAGGGAAGTAAGAGAGGAGAAGGACAATAGAACTTTGTGTCGCTTCATTTGACATCAAGCTATAATGGCCCTTTGACCAAGGTTAATCAAGGTCTAATTCATGCCATCAGTTACTCCTTTATCTGGAACCACTTTATCCAATATGGAAAATATGTGGCCAATCAAATTAGAAGGGGTAAGTTAGTTGTTTTTGTAACCAACCTATCGTTTTGTTCATGTTATGACTCTAGCTTTTCTAGTATTACCCTAATCCATTCTGCTCCTATCCTAACTTAGCCCATGTAGGGCATTTAATTGCGATGGGAAAATCTAAAAAAGGTGAAAACAAAGTCTTCCCTGGTAGACTAGATAGGTACATGTGAGCACGGAACAAAATGTACTTACGACACCCACTTGTTTTATTCCATTTCAAAGGACCAACTTAGGAGAATGTGGTCCTAATTTACCACCTATTCTAAGCATATAGGTGATTGCCTATTAGTTGTTCTTGAGGCTAGCAATCAAGTATATGAGATGGCAAGGTCTTTTAACTCTTTCATGTACATGTAGGACTACCTTTCAAAACTTTAGGAGTTTAGATTCCATTTATCGAGTTCGGGATGGGTGTTCTCAACCTTGTTGCAATGGCTCACTCTCAATTACATCTCAATAATTGGTCCTTAATGAGAGGCTTCAAGTTATTATATGAACAACTTGGAAGAGAGTCCCTAATCCCTTTTTTGCTAAACTTATTTCAAGTACTTAATTGGGAATCAAAGCAAATTAAAAAGGTGGCAAAACTTAGGTTGGTTTGAGATATTTCTAAGTTAAAAGAGTAATGTTGTCCTACACGACCTCTTGTAAAAGGAAGAAAAATCATTTTAAGAAAGCACACATGTTTATGATATGATAAATTACCTTTTGATCCATAAAAGTGTTAAACATAATCAACGGGTCCATGAAACTAAAAAAAATTCAAATAAATACTTGAAATTGTCATTCATTTCATTCAAAATTTTAACTTAATCACTTACTATTTTGACCTATGAATATATGTTAATATATATCACTTAAGCCACACATGTTGCATGTAGTTGTTCCAAACTAATGTAATTGATAGGTTATAGTTCTAATGGCTTTTCAAATTCCTTAGTTTCGGTAATAAAGTGATATAACACTTAACACCTTCATTTCAAGGACGGAGTAAGTGAATTTATCCTTTACAATTCACATATTATTATTTACCAAGTGTTTTAGTGTAATAATTTGGGATTTTTTTATTTTATTAAAACGTAAAATATTTACTCTTTTGAACTAATTAGACATATGTAATCTCTTTAGACAGCTTATTTAAATACAAACGATAAAAATATTAATTATGTATTTTAGTTTAGTTGGTTGAACAGAATGTGTAGATTGTTATAAATCCTTGTTATTTATTTTTGATTTGGATAAAAAAAAAACTACACAAATTTCATTAAACAAAAAATGAAGTTAAGTAATTTTATTTCTTTCTTGCTACAAAAATAATTAAATGAAACATAGATAGTAAACCTTTAGTAAAATAGGCATAAATTTGATCTAGTATTAAAGAATATATTAAATTGTCTTAATAAGAAGATTGGTAGACAATATCGATCCTTTACTTATAGGCTAAGTATGGTGCAAACGATTGACCTAGCCTATATTTACTTATTAAATCAGGCTAGCTAATTACAAATTTGTTTAGTCAGAAAAACAATTTAAATCAAATAAGAGAACGACATCTTTGAAAACCATTCCCACCTAAATTTGTTCGCAATGCTTGTAGTGCTTTCTTTTGCTTGAACTTGGATGAATCTTCCATTACTTTGGCCAAGCTTCATGGTGGATCCAGTTGCAGAATTCAGGATTAAGGTGCAAGTCTACTCTCATACATTAAGACATGCAAATCATTTAAGCCACTCAATTTATGTTAAATTAGACATCTAATAATGGCAGGTGAGGTTTAGACACATCCAAAGTGTCCTCTCTCACTTTGGATATTGTCACGATTCGTTGGATGATCCTCCACCTTCATAATTGGCTATAACCATCAGGCACCACTTTTCTAGAGCCTACTATTTGCCGCATTTTAGTTTGTATTTTGTTAAGACTAGGCTATTTTGTCTCATAAATTCAACTTAATAATAATTGCTATTTTAATTTTATCATATACTACTAATTATGTAGGCAAAGTGTTGACAAAATAAAAAAAAACAAATGAATATAACTAAGTATAAGTGGAAAATGGTAGTCCTTTAAATGTATAGTTTTATATTTAATCGTATTTCTAGGATGGGGGAATCGATCAGGAAAGGGATTCTAATCAATAGAAATGCTTAACAATCTTTGAAATATGGGATTCAATTGTCTTACAAACCTTTTAGAAAAAGGATAATATCATAAAATTATCAAAAAGTTTGGTTTCTTCAAGTTTGTTGGTGTAAGAGAATTCATGTTAGCTGAGATTTTGAGTAAAAGGAGGTGTCTAGGTTTTTGAGGACGTGGTGTGTGAATCTGACAATAAGTCAGCACTGTTATGGATGCTTACTGGAGATCGCTGTCGGATATATAAATGGTGTTCTAGAATTGTTGAGAATTGATCTAGCCTCATCGTTAGCGCTTTAGTTTTGTTGCTTTATTTTCCCTTGTATCAAAAAACACAAGACGTTACTCACCCAATTTCATTTACATACTTTATAATAATAAATACAAACACACGCATTAAAGACATTTTTGCAAAGCTAATTTCTTTTGCTGGCTGTGAAATGAAATGAAATTTATTGGTTACGCTACAAGGTCTGTTTGGTTAGAAAGAAGAAAAAATTTAAACTTTTATTTTTATAAGTCCACTTTCTTTTTCTTTTTTTCTTTTCCTTTCTCTCTCTAACTAAATCAAAGAAAATGTGTCATTAGTTATGTTTTTCTTTCTTTCTATTTTCTCTTCTGCCGATTAGTGTTAAATCCAATAAAAACGTGCCGATGGATAAGATCCAAACCTGAGAGTTGTGAGTAGGGCATGTATATCAGCATGTGAAATGCAGAATCTGAATCATATAAGATTTGAAATGAATGAATGAATTATGAATGTTTGTTAGGTACCTAATCACTTTTAGGCGTTAATTAACGTAAACTAACTATCCCTCTCTTAAGACATATATTAATCGTAGACTTGTAGTGTTTTTTTTTTCTTTGGCTCTTCGAGCCCGTTTCATCATAATATATTTTTTTTTAAACAATAATAGAGAACTTCTTCTTTACGTAAAAAATAGATCTTTTTCATTTATATTTTATTCAGCAATTTGAAAAAAAGAAATACAGGGTTGACTGACCAAAACCGTGAGAGAGAACGAGCATATTCTTAAATACAACATCTCCCGATTCGGTAAGTAACTCATTTACTGGCTAATCACCGTTGGAGGAATCTAGAGGCACCCATCCCTACAAGCGTCGACCACAAAACACACCACGTGTCTCTAACGCCTATTCCAACGGCTACGATTCACGTTCCCCACTCGTGTAAGGTATGCGAAGTCTCACGAAGTTTCTTTTCCCACACGTGCCTCACGGTGGTTATTTATATCATCCTCATTCATTCCACGCCTGCAAGATCCAAAAGCGCTAAATTACTTTCTTTCCATTTTCCTTCGTTTTCTCTCTCTTTCTCAGTTTCTCAGTTTCTCAGTCATCACCATCGCAGCAGCAAGATGTGGAACCAACCATTCGGAAAAACCGATTTGGAAAGCGGTTCTCGGCCTCTGTATCCGATGATGCTCGAGAGCCCTGAACTGCGGTGGTCGTTCATCAGAAAAGTGTACTCCATAATCGCCATCCAGTTGCTCGTAACCATCGTCGTCGGCGCCGTCGTCGTCACCGTCCGCCCAATCAGTGTCTTCTTCGCCACCACCGGCGCCGGACTGGCTCTCTACATCGTCCTCATTTTTGTTCCCTTTATAAGTGCGTCTTTTTTAACCTAATTCATTCCGATTCCATTCCTTACTTCCTCTTTAGTTTTTCTCTGATTTCTCTTTTTCGTGTTGATTTTGCTTGCAATTGCAGCGTTGTGTCCACTTTACTACTATTCCCAGAAGCATCCCGTCAATTACTTGCTCCTAGGGGTTTTCACTGTGTCTCTTGGATTTGTCGTTGGATTGAGTTGCGCCTTTACTAGCGGTAAGATTCATCATCTGTATGTCTCTTGTTTAAATTGAGATGATAAGATGTTTTTCTCTGTTGTGGTGGTTATATGCGGTTTAAATTTTGAATTTCTTTGTTGGTGTATTTTTTTTTCTTTCTTTCTTTCATTTTTAGTAGAACCTAAATAATTTATGGTTTATATTGTTTTAATTGTTTAACTCGGAACTTAACAGTGTGCTTGGTTATAGAAGAGGGAGGAATTTTTATTTTTATTTTTTTTAATTTACCTTGTTTGATTTATAAATCTAGTGGGAGGAGAGGGGAAACGAGAGGTTAATTATCTACCTCTAATAGTTGAAGAATTTGGAATTTATGATTTTTGAAATGTAAACACAACATTGTTCCACAATTTTATTTTATTTTTCATCACTTTTCTTACTGTATGGATGTATGATAGTTCGTACTTTTCCTCCCCTCGGTTTAATCTCTCACTGCTTGGTTAAAATTTGGGCTTTGATGTGTGTGATTCTAATTTTTGGACAATGGACAAATGAGAATTGCATTTAGGAATTGGGATTACTCTTGATATTAAACTTGGGGTATGTCCATCATTGTGGGTTGTGACCAAATACCAATGCGTGGGTTCTCCGTGTTGGAGAGATTTTTGTGTCCGGACTGGGAGGATGTTAAGGCAATACGTTAAAACTTATTTACGTGGTTACATTAGGGTTCCAAGTTCTTATTTCTAAGTGTAGATCTAGTCTAATTTCTTCCTTCAATTGAGAGTGCAATGGAGTGATGAGATTGGATTATTCCCTTATATGACAGCTTTTGATGTAACTACCGTTTCTGCAATGGGAAATAAAACCGCCCTTGAAATCCAAATTGAGAACTTGGTTGTCACGTGTTAAGTCTTTTCTCCCTTGTAAATTTTTGCTTGTTGTGCAACTTTGTTTTGCTTACGTTGCATATTTAGGTTTTGATTTTTTTCCAATGACGCTGGATATTTGATACAGAGAAAGTTATTCTGGAAGCTGTCATATTGACTGCTGTGGTGGTGATTGGTCTGACTCTATACACATTTTGGGCTGCAAGGAGAGGCCATGATTTCAACTTCCTTGGCCCCTTCTTGTTTGGTGCTGTGCTAGTTCTCATGGTCTTTGCTCTGATTCAGGTATTATGATCTTCAAACACTGTTGGTTCACATGTATTATGCTATTGTAATTATTTTGGTTTAATCTTTATAGCCTTTTCTTTGCTTTCTCTTGCAGGTTCTGTTTCCACTGGGTAAATTGTCCGTGATGATCTATGGTTGCTTGGCAGCCATTATATTTTGTGGCTACATCATCTATGACACAGACAACCTGATCAAGAGATACTCGTACGATGAATACATCTGGGCTTCGATCTCCTTGTATCTGGACATCATCAACCTCTTCCTGTCTCTGCTCACTATTTTTAGAGCCGCTGATAGTTAGATCATTGTGTCATATTCAAATATTCCGTTCCTTGCCTGCACATTATTTGTTTTCTGTGATGAGGGTGGGTTCTGAAAAACAAATTCTTGTCAATTAATAAATCTTTGGGGCTTGCTTTGTCGCAAGGTGTCTTGTGTATACAATGGATTATTGTCAAAAGTTGTTCATAAATAGTGGATTAGCGATGAAATTTTGCACTTAATTATAAACACGACTGTCCCTTTCTTTTGTGTGTTCCTTATTTTCTGGTTATGATGATTGTCGGCAAATTGTCTATATTGGTGTACCAAGTTCTGCCTTTCATGCACTCTGATGCTTTGGCCATTTCTGGCTCTTCTTCGTAATAAAGTGCATGTTTTAGCGTTAAAAAAAAAAGAAAAGAATGCCAGATATAATATCTTGGATATAAGGCATTGGTTTATTTGGATATTAAAAAAAATATCAAATTATGTTATTTATAATTTCTAAGTTATTCTTGTTTAAGACAATATGTATTTGTATTAATATTAAGCTATATCAATTATCAATTTTTTTTTAAATGAAGTTAGAATTGAAAAACTAAAACTACAATTATTTGCAGTTCATTAAGGCAATTAAACAGTAAATGTTTGACTAATATAATTCTTCTGATGATATTAAATAATTTTTGTTATTTAAATTTTTACTATTAAGGTTTTAATGGATTTAAGAATTGAACTCACATCGTTAAAAAAGAAAAAATCTCACTATCCATGCTAAATTGATAATGCACAACAGCGGCCATAGCATATAGGAATTTAGCCATAAGGGAGAAAAATATAGTTTGTTCATTCTTAGTTACAAAATCCATTGTGTCTGGTAATAAAAATGGAATACAGCTAAATACATACTTATAGTTCAAATAATCAAGCAGTAGCAAGAGACTATCTTGGCAATGTGTACTAGTTGTGCATCTCAAACCCCATTTATGTTTTGTCTGCTTGCAACCATGGAAAGAAGTCTAGAAACCCCTTGAGTCCAGGTATCATATTCTCTTTGATTTCTACATTCGAACTCCACAATCCCCCTTGCTTCTGTCTTCAATCCAAAATACCTTCTTTCTTCACTGTCATCAAACAGATGTCTTCCTGGCCACGCTGGTAAATTTATGCACACATCTAACACAACATCTGCAAATTTAAGAGCACCAATTATGAATTTTTGTTATGGCAAGCAAAAATAAAGAAATGTAGTTAATTGCAAGCTGGGCTAGGCTAATAGCTTACTCTTTTTCTTTTTGGTAATGGTTCCTGCTACATGTCTGCTCTTCATTTTCAGCATCACCTGAAATGATTGCAAACGTTATGATGAATAGACAATACATGTACCCAATCCCACCTGCTATGAATTCTTGATGGAAAAAATACCTGGCCTGTTCGATGTAGATAAACTGAAACTATTTTCCAGTGAAGATCGCCTACAGTTTTTACCAAATTGGAGTTTTAATCTTTTTGCAAATGAGAGAAAAAAATTCACAGTGCTAATATATAGCTGTGTTTGTTACTGAAATTACCTTTACGTGTCCGTTTGAGTAATGCAGTGCCCCTAGCAAGGAGCTCTTGGCTGCAGGCACCCAAAAAAATTTCACCATTGATAATCTCCCCACTATCACTGGTACTAGAATTACTGTTATTGCCTTTACCACATATTCCAATCCCTATGCCACTCTCAATTGGCGTCACTGCAGTAATATTCCACACCTCTTTCAATGCTCTTGCTTTCAAGGTCGCTGCCCCTCGTAGAGCTGCACATATAAAGGATCACATTCTTCAAGTGGCTATGCAGAGAGAAAAATACATAACACGACTATTACTAGTTGGTTACTACCTTTCAAAAGTCAAAACCCATGTGTACAATTCTGGTACTAAGGGATTAATCAACAATGGAACTATAGATCCTAGTTGATTCTTTACAGTTGAAGCAACTTAATAAGCCGTTTCTTCATGGTCAATTCACTTAAATTATTCAGAGATCTTTCATACAGTATCAACTATGGTTAAGAGCAGTAGTTTAATGGTTTCTTTATAATAATAATAATAATAACAAGGACGAAACTTAGATGAATTTCTATATGTGCTTTTGATGCTATTCTCCAATCAAAATTGGAGTCTCATCTGCATAATAAAAGGTTTGCATTGAAAGTTAAAATAGATTACCAAGTTGAAACTCCAATTCTGATTAGAAAACAACACCAAAGCACCTATAGTACTGCATCTTAGTTCTAAGTTTAATTGTAATAATAATAATAATAGTAATAAACTCTACCTGTGGCAGCTGCAGCTGTAAGTGTTGTGATATCATCATGAGAACGGACATTGACAGCAGAGCTAACCACAGAAGCAAGGTGATCTCTCTCAGCTCCCATTGCTTCAGCAGCCTCCACACACTGAGCAGCAACTAACGTGGCCGCAGAAGCCACAGCCATGGCCATCTTGTCATCCTTGTCAGCTGCAGATGAGGCTGCTGTTGCCGCGGTGACGGCTGCAACTGCAGCTGCCACCGCGGCAACAGAAATTGAAGCATGCAGTTGAGCATTGTGGGTTCTGTTTTCTTCTTTCTTTTTTTCTCTTCTGTCTTTCAACCATCTTCCAACTGTTTTAGGTCCGGAGCAAGGAGTGGCATTCCCTGTAGCACCACTCATGGCTCGTCCACCATTGAACAAGGGGTGAATCGAATTGTTTGCTCGAAAAAACTGCAATGAAGCCTAGCTTTATTAGTTCTATGGATTCTCCATTGTTGGATTAATTCAACATTATAAAATTGTTCCATTTCAAAATAGAAAAAATGCTGACAATGTTCAATTATTCATGGTTACTTACCTTGCTACTCTTAAGTCACTGGCATGCATGTCTTTTCCTTACTATTTCTGCTAGTGTTCATTTTCATTTTTTATTAGTTTCTATTCTATGCAACTATGTAATGTTTCATTCCATAGTTCCTGTGATAAGAAAACTAAACACATATTTTCGAGTTGCGAGAATAAATTCTACTAGTCTTTTGCTGTGCCAACTCTATGCTTTGATTTCTTCTTTCTAGTAAAAAGGCCAAATTGAACTTTTTTCTCTCTACCAAGGAAAAACTCCAAAATGAGAAGATTGTTTGCGTGAATGCGGAGATAAGGTACACTGGACAGTCAAAATCTTTGTCTTGTTGTGAGACAATCATCAGGCAGGTAAGTTGACAGAAAACCATATCTGTAACAGTAACTCGTGTCATTACCCACTTCAACAGTTCAAGTGTTCAACAATCACCTGGTCCCATGCAAAGGTTATCTCCAAAGTTCAAAAATGTTGATTTTTAAAATGAAAGGTCACAACCCCTACAGAACTTTAGGCTCTAGCTCCCTCTTTTTTCGTGTGGTAATGGAGAGAAATAATAAAGTGGAGGTGAGTCTCACTCATGGAAAACCCATGAGCAGTAGAAAGCACCAAACGCCACTATCAATGTGCAATTTATTTTTGAATAGCAATGAACATAGATATTTCATTTTCTTCCACGTAGCCATGGGAACTAAAATGAGTACATGACTAACAAATGAATCTGTTGGGGCCCTCAAGTTCCTTTCTTTTCTAAATTATTTTTACATTTTTTTCCTTATGGTGGCAGCTGAAAGAAATATGATAACAAGAAAGTTATAGCAATGGTCCCACATGCATATTATCAAAATCGATCCCACCTTCTTTAAATCTTTTTTAGATCTTACATGAAATACATTTCAAACTTAATTACTGAACTATACTACATACACAGTTTTAGGAACCAGAAGAAAGATACGGCATTCGAAAGTGAGATTGGGAAGAGAAACAAGAAAAAAAAAGTAATACATTAGTTACTTTACAAAAATATTTATTGTACTTGTGAGAAAGCACTGTTGAGTGCAACAGTAGTAGAGTCATTTCACCAACCTCCTCGGTCCAAAACAAAGGGTGAAAGGAACAGAGAAATACCTTGACAACATCGTCAAACTCGTCAGAAGGAGAAATTGGTGGACTATCCGTTCCGGTTAAAGAAGCACCACCGTTCAAAGGTTCACTACTATGAGACAATCTACCTGACGTTAATGGAGACACTTCCTGTCACACACACATATCACACGTTATATTTAAAACCAATATGTAGTCATACATAGAAAAAACAAAAATGTTTAAAGAATGGATTTTTTTTTTTTTGATCGAGAAATGTTAGTTTGTCGTTAATTGTTAATTTTATAACTGATGATAAAAGATGCAAAATGACAAAGTCTCTAAGAAACAACAACAACAACAACAAAAAATGTGATTTTTGTATGAGAGAAACATGGTATGAGAGGCAATTTGGCATGGTGAAGAGTGAAGACCTACCTCTCTTGCGGACTGTGACATTATGCGGTCAAGGACAAGTTGTGAGGTGGCAGAGGAAGCAAAAGAGAACTGGTTGCCACACATGGTTGAGAATTCCTCTGAAGTTTCTTCGGAAATGGAGTTAGTCACAGAAGAGGGTGCATTAGGAGGCTTGGAAGGTATGTAAGAAGAAAGAGGTGGAGGTGGTGGAAGTGTAAGGGCTTTAGAGACCTCAAGAGAAGAGGCACTCCATGATCTTGACAGAAACTCCATTGGTACTCGAGGGCTTTCTGGCAAATGAGTGCCACTGGTTAGAAGGTTTTCATTTCTACGACACTTCATTGTGAGGTTGTGTTCCATTTCAGGGGTGAACAAGTGTGTGTGAACTTCAAAGTTTGTAGCTTTGAGAGGTAGCTTGGCTTCCTGAAGGGGTATATATATATAGTGGAATCTTTGAGGATGGAGTGTCTAATGGTGCATTTTTCTTTTTGTTCTCGAGTCATTTTCAGTGTCCTATACTCTAATGATACAATTATTTAACAAGTTTAAATGGATCTTTATACTTTGTGGTAGAAAAGTAATATTTTAGCTGGTGTTTGGTTCAGCATCACATATCTACATTTTATCTAAAATATTTAAAGTAAACGTAACTACAAATTTGTAAGCAATCCACATTCAAATAAACTATTTAGGGTATATTTGTGAGGGGAAAAGAGTGAAAAAAAAAGTGAAATCAAGAGTAAAATAAAGTAGAATTCAAGCACATTTTATTTTAATTTAAAAATTTTATTTCAATTTATTTTTATTTTATCTTTTCATTATACCGAACAAATATTTATTGTATATTTAGTTAGAGGATGAAAATAGAAGAATTTTTTTTTAATTAAAATAAAGTGTAAAGGTGTGAGACCTACTAAAAAATTATAAAATTTATCTTCAATATTATTTTCATATTACCTTTCAAACACTTTTAGGCCAGATTTAGAATGAAAATGAATGGAATAGAGAAAAAATATTAAAATTAAAGTAAAAAATATGAAACTCACAAATTTTTCAAAAATTATGATCTTTTCCTTTCTATTTGAATTCAACCAAATCACCTTAGTGTTAAGAAGTTATACAAGAATGGTTTTTATACCAATACTATGGTTGGTAAGTTAACCCGCTCTAATGGTATTTCAAATCAAGAATTTCTTCTCACATCCGAAAATCAGTTAGTCAATTTTTAATGGAATATTAATAATGATAGACATAAATGATAACTTGTATCCCTTAATCAAATTATCTAGTTTTCTAATTTTTATTAATCCTTAGGTATAAAATAAATTGTATTAAAAGAAAAATATTCATCTTGTGTGTGTTAATAGTATCTAATAAAGGTTAATAAGAAAAAAATTTCTCAATGGAATTGTTCTCATGGTTCGTTAACAGGGGGAAAAAATTAACAATATGTTGGGTAGGAGAAAAAAAAATAGGTAAGAAATAAATACATAGGATTGGAAATAAAGAGAGAAATGGGTGGGAAAAAAAGGGTTAAAAACGCAGGGATTTTATATGTGTTAAGATTAAGAGAAATAAAGAAAAGTATAGATAAAAAATCTTGAATAGCAGAATAATTAATGAAGTTGATGCGTAGGTGCGTTTTCATGAAACATGAAGATTGAGTCAAAACAAAGAGATATACATATTGCAAATCCATCAAATAGTTTGAAATGCAGGTGTGTTAACTGATAGGTATTGTGCAAAATCAATTATAAATAAACTCATTATACATTTCTTTGCTATTTCTCGTCATTTTTGCATGAAAATAAATTCAAATAATATCCATCACTTTTATATTTCTTTCCACACTATTTCACATAGTATATCAAATAGATTCACTTTTGTTACTCTCTTATTGCTACTTCACCCTCCCTCTATTTCTTTGTCATCTCTTTATCATCAAACACAACTAAAAGAGAACATAAAAATGGCTATATTTGTTTATTTGATGAAGAGAAAATGAAAAATTAAATAATAATTTAATTTTTTTTCTCCTGTTCAAATTCATTTTATTATAATAATAATGCTAATGTCCTGAGGGCAATGTCCGGTCAGCAGGTGGTAAAGTGGGTTAAGAGCAGTCAGAATTGGTCAAACATCATGTGAAATACTTTGCTGTGAAGTTCATATGTGCTCGATATCAGAGACTAGGGCGTAGGGAGAATTGGGTGACAATGTCATTTTAACACAATATTTATGGCTCATCTCGCAGATCCTAACATTATTAAATTGATATCACGAAGAGTAGTGACGAACATTTTATTGAGCTATAATTAGTGACTGATTCAACTATCATTACCAAGCAATAACAATAAATAAGACTCATCATCATTCATGATTTAAGTATAACAATTCACGTGACAATAGTAGTGGACCCGGCATATAATATTAATATTTAATAGAACATTACAAATTAAGGGCTAGGAATCTAGTTGAATGCTGCATATTCCCTCTTACCAAAGGATAGCGATAGACTAGACACAAAAATATTGACTACCGGGCTAGAAAGGAACTTAATCATGAAGAAGACAAAAAGACAAGACACATGATTAGGGACAAGTTCTAGTAATGTAATAATTGAGCTAGTAAGATTTGTAATCTTATTTATGTAAAAATCATATCACTGGAATTAAAACATCTAAGTTAATTGAATAAAATATGTGAATAAATTATTATAAATTCTAACATTGTCTTTCATTCTAACCAATAAAAAAAATCATTTCAGTAGAGAGAATAGCTACTGGCCTACTGCTGCACATTAAAAAATGATTAACAAGAACCAGATAAAAACAAATTGCCAAACTAGTATTATACACTTGAATTGACATGCAAAATTGCAAACGGTCATTGAAATCATTGTTGTTCTATAAGCAATACATACTTGGAACATTGTACAAGAAAATGCAGGGGAAGATTCGAATTCGATCAAAGGTGCAAAGGTGTATATCTCTGTACTCTGTAGTCATCCGTGCCCAGATTAGAAACATAAATTTTATTCATTGTTTGGGAGAGTGAAGTTGTTTCCTTTTAGAACAATTTCAAATTCTGAAGCTTCAAAACTATTTAGAAAAGCAGAAATGAGATTATATGAGTTTCATCTGGTTCTGGATAATATTAGCAAATATACCCGTTAGTTTCAAGAGTTAATACATAGGATCATTCTAAGATAAGTGCTTATTCTTGAAGGAGGAAACAGTGTCTGCATCTCAGACATGAAGAGGGGAAAATGTCAAAATGGGTGTTCCTTGTTGTCGTAGGAGTTGGCAACGTCGATGGCCGACAGGTTAGGAAGTCCAAACAAAACAAGTTTTAGCAGAAACATTTTTCTCCAGTGTTGTGTTGTGTTGTGTTGTGTTGGGCACAAAAGTTGTGTTCTGCTCTAGAAGAGGACCTGTGCTAAAATGCGCGTGCACAGAGACGTCATGACTCACCAGCTTCTGTTTTCTCAATTTTTTCAGCCACGGGCATGCATGGGCACAATCTCAATCCCCCCTCTCATAATTCTCTGAACAAAGGAGAAAAGAAAAAGGCAGTGAGAAAACAGCCTTAACCTTTTGGTTTTGTAAGTACTTCCTTCATCACTGACAAAAGGTAGAAATTTTGTTCCTTTTGCCTCCATTTCTCATTGACAATTGTTCCCCTCAATTTCAATTGCACTTCAAGGTTATTTTCAGAAAATTAATTAAATTAATTTATTAGTCCTCTAATTTATTTATTTGTTAAATTTAATTTATTCTTTTAATTTTTTTATTCCATTTAATCCTCTAATTTTTAAAATTGATTTAATTTGATTTTCCGTTTAAATTAGAAAAACATATTTTTGATAATTTAATACCATTTAGTGATGATTTTAAACCACCATAAATACACATTTAAAGGACATGATCACTTAAATTAATTTAGTCATAAAACTAAATTAAACTGATTTTAAAAATTAGAAAATCAAATTATAAAAAATAAATAAAAGATGAAATCAAACATTAAAAATAAATTAGAGAAAAAAAATTAACCCATAAAATTATTCCTACTCAAAATTGATTTTTTAAGTCAACTTTGGTTACCCCTTTAGGACCACTAAGAAATGAAAAAGCGAGACCTACTTAAGTGGCTAACTCGTTGTACTGAACGAAAGCATAGATAGGCTCTCTTTTTCTTTTCTTTTCTCTTTCCGCCACAAGTGTAATTTTTTTTAATCAGACAATTTTAACACACTCACATTTGTTTTCAGGTCAATTGCACAAAATGATGCTTATCCAAAGGATTTTAACACAACTAGACATTCATAGCATGTGTGGGGGTGGTGATGAGATGAAATAAAATTAATTATGAAATCACGGTGTGAAATAATATATAGCTGTTTTGAAAAAATATGATTTAGAGTCACCAAGATTTTAAAGGTATCCAAATATATTATCACGTGTGATTATAGGTCAATTCATTTAAATTTATTTGTTAAAATAAATACTTATTCTAAAAAAATAATTTTCTTTGCTTCTTAAAAAACACTTAAATAAAAAGTACTTATTTTAAAATTATTTTTTTAAAAGTTTAAACATCTCACCGTATACGAGTTACGTAGCAAGTAGCGAAAAAAGAGGCATCTACATATGAGTGCAACGTTCTCTTTGGTGAATGTACAATGCAGGTTTTTCTTTTGGTATAAGCCAAAGCTTTGGGATAAATGAAGGCAAAAAACCGAGAAGCGAACCTTCCCTGGCAGACATATCCTGACATAATGTGAGGGCAGAAAAGGCCGAAAGAGTGAAGGCATTATTAAATGCATGTCCATTGTTTATCGGCTAGCAGCTGCAAGATAAAGCATTTTTTCTGTTGCATGATCAGGTCACTTTTTCTTTTCTTTTGTTAATCCTGTGTGGGGTCTAGGATTAGGAACACAATAGAAGAATTGCACATGTAGTTGTAGGTAACCACTGGAATCAACATAACCTGGTGTCACTGTCCACCACTTCCAGAGAGTAAAGTGATTCCTCCATAACCTAAGTATGAAACAGACAAAAGGGGTGGATAAGACAAAGAATGAAGGAAATATAGGAATGTTTGGTTTGACAAAAAGGTTTTTTTTTTTTTATTGTTGTTTCATATTTTCATAGTTATAAAAAAAATTTCTTTATTCTGTTTTCAAAGATCTATTTGGAAAGCATTGACAGTAACCAAATAAAAAAATGTTTTCAACATTCCTTTTTAAATTTTAAAAAGGAAAGTTAAAATATTCACTTTTAATCTCTAGTTATTCACATTTTAAGCTTTGGTCCATACCTACACACAAATAAAATTTAAGTTCTCGAAGCTATAACATTAGAGAAAAGCTTTTGGCAACATAAAAGATAAAACCGCTACAAAAACTGTTTAGAGATTAAAACTTACAGTTTCCTCGTATAGAAGCTAAAACTTAAAATGGAGACAATTATAGAATCCAAATGAATACATAAACCTATAAAAACAAAATAAAGTAACATCTTATAATTATTTATGAAATAATTAATGAAAACGATAAGTATTTTCCCAAAACTAACAGGCAAAATTTCTCCCCTGTTAAACAGCTTCCCAAATATATTGCCATTCCACTAAATGAGTGTAACTCTTTTGCAAATATACGATTGTTCCAAATAAAGGGTACCAAAATACATAATGAGTGAGGTTTAACTAATCAAACCTCTATTGCATTGGCAGGGGTATACATTGAAACAGGACTAACCCTTAGAAACTAGTCATCTATTTGACTGCAAACCACTACCACCATAGTACTGCTTTGTTGTTTCACGTGAGAACTCGGCAAAAGTCATCCCTTCCTTCAACCGTGACGAAAGAGGGGGAACTATTTTGTTAATTTCTTGACTTAGATTATCACTATCCTGCCCAGATTGCTGCTGCTCCTCATCAGTAGCCACTAAACACTGACCATTGAAGCTGGAGTTTGCATGCGGATAATCCGAGATAGAGAATGTTTTAGTCCATGCAGGCTGCAGAAACACAACAAAAGTTTCTCTGCTCAAATTTTCAAACTTGGAAGGTCTATGAACACAGTGCAGGGCCGAGCGAAGCTTCCCCTTTGAGATTATATCGGCAGCTTCCCCAACTTGAATGATAAAACTTTCTGGAGGGGCATTCACCATAATGGCCCTTTTCTTATTGGGATCATATATCTGCAAGCATGTATGCCTAGTTGGTGATGGACACTCATCAAAACAAGATGCAGGAAACGGATCTTCTGTTTTGCTTGTCTCCAAATAAGACGGCAGAATAAACAATGGAGTTGTAAGAACAGTGAATATGCCATAATCATAATGCCACTGCTGCCACAAATTCGAATGAATTCCACCCGAATTCGCGTCATGGGCAATTGAATTCGACTCTAACCCTTCCAACGGTTTGATATTACCAGCACGTCTCTTGCTAGTTGCCTTACTCCTCTCAAGTTGTTTTAGGAGGAGAGCATCTAAATGTGAATGATAATGAATGAGTCTCCCTTTAGCCGCACATGAATCCAATAGACTCTGCTCTAACTCATTGCCACCAATAGCCTTGTCACATATTCGAGCAAGGCAAAGCCCAAGCTCCATCATGCATAACCCTAGCTCTTTGAAAGAGCTTCCAAGATTCTCGAATTCCATTCCATAGCACTCACTCACCGTTTGTTGAACATGTTGTGATTTGGCATATTTGAGTTGCATAGCAAAGGAGGACACCGTCCTATCAGGATTTCTTAAAGGGACGTCACTACCCAAGTTATGCTCCTAGGAAGGAAAGCACGCAATTCAAGCACAATGAGCATCCCTACAAAACTGAATTAATTTTAAACCTAAACCCTAGATTAGGGTTATGAGCAGAAATGAATCAGAATGAGAATAATTTAGGGTTTAGGTTTAAAATTACCTTGAGAACGAGTTTCCGGGATTCGCGGTCGAGAAGGGCGAGGTTCCGAGCGAGGGGGAGAAGGTGTGAGCGGAGGTTGGAAGCGTTGGGGACGTTGGTGACGGCGAGGAGGCCTGGGCCAGTGGGTCCTAGGGCTTCCATAATGGAATCGACTATGGATGAAGTTGAAGGTGAAGATAAGTCTGAATATTGAAGCTCGTATAGATCTATCGTCTCTGCTTCCTCCATCTCCATCATCTCTTGCAGTTGCAGAGAGAGAGAGAGAGGATAGTATGAAGTATGAACGCTTGAAGACGACAATGATACTGTGGGCCTAAGCTCCGGTGTAAATTTTGCAATTAGAATTGGGCTCTTGGCTTTTTCAATTCATATATAGCAACTCTGGCCCATTGTTCCTTTCATCTTTTACACCCTGTAAGTCTAATATATCTATATATTTATAATTTATAACATATAAGTAGTGATATGTATTCATAAAAATAGTAATATTTGAATATTCCATTTCTCCAAATATACCCCATCCTTTTTTTATATCTTTTTTATTACCTCATATCTCATCATGCTTATATTTTTCTTTTTATTCTTTTTTATATAAAAGTTCTTTGTCGGCATCTTATATGAAAATTTTAAATTGTATTTAAATGTTATTTTTTGATGCACTAAATAACTATATGCTTGGAAATTAATGGAATTTATCTTTCAAAAAAGTAAACGAGAAAAGTTTAAAGTTCATCTATTAAATGGTATATTGAGCTATTTTTTCATTTTGAAGCCAATGTAAATAATAAAATAGGTTTAAGGTAAATAAACTATACTAATCAGATTGTAAAAAATATATTTTTGTTCCTATGATAAGTTTTGATATGAATCCTTTTTCTTAGTCATATTTAAGTGATTTAAACTCGTCAAATTTATTACGTGAGGTGATAATAATACATCATTGAAATTTAAATGAGTGTTGAATTTCAAAAACATTTACAATAAGAGGTGGTTTGTCTGAATTTTATTTAAATAATTCTAAAGCACTGATGAGAAAATCATTAACTTCAGACTATTTGTGCAAATGCTGCAGAGAGGGGACATCTCAGAAAATGCCAATGGTGCCACCTAGATCAATTAAGAGCAAAATCCGATTAAAGAAGCTAAGCTAATCTTTATATTGTAACATATATAGTTCAACATTAGATTACACTGTTGCTAACGATCATAAAAGTACGTCAGAAATACTTGGACTATAGTTTCTTTGAACCTTGGTCAACAAGCTGTTTCCCTCGGGTAACTTATATAGTTCAACATTCAAAACCACTCCAGGACTCTTCGAAGTTCAAACCTCTGCAGTTGTAGGAGCCGTACGTGCACTGAACTCAACCAAACTCTTCAACAAGACCCCTCTTGTTTTGATCTACTAGTGAGAAAACTAACTTCAGTTCAAACTATTCGTGCAAGTGCTGCGGAGTGCAGCATATCAGAAAATGCAAATGATGTCAACTAGAACAATAATTATAAGCTAACTAGCTAAGCTACTGGTAAAATTACCTATAAATTTACACCTTAGGCCACAGTTTCCTTGAAGCTCTTGGCCAACCAAATAGCAGTTTCTCTAGGGGAAACCTTCTCAGGACCGAATGGCTTCAACAACACCCCAAGTTCTTCAAACCTCTGTTGCTGTAGGAGTCGTGCAGAAAACTCAAGCAAACCCTCCAATGCCTTTGCGCGTTGTTGGTAAGATGAGGTGTCAAATCTGTGCTTACGAGACTCAGCAGAGGAGTGGCTTGAAATAGCATGTTCAGAGCATTCATTGCCATGTGAAACTGGAGCAGCAGGACAAGCATCACTGCCACTGGAAGGGACACTGGCCTTGTCCACAACTTGGATTGTACACTTGTCCTGTGTGATTAAGCAGTCAGCACTCTTTGGCGAACCAGAAGAGCACTGAGCTGAGGTTGATGAAGTTCCACAAACAGGAAAGAGAGAATCCTCACAAGAAGCCAGAGGGAATTCAGCAATCTTGTCAATTCGCGGTGCATTGACAGAAATATCAGGAGAGTCCACACCTCGAAGAAGACCAACATTAGCTCTATAAGAGGTGATCATGCCCGTGGTTCTGGTAGGCAGTGGAAGGGAAGCTCTTCTAGTTGGTAGGGTGAATTTACAACCTGGAGTGGATGGAAGCTGAAATGATAAACAAACAAATAAATTGATATACAACCTGGATTCTTCAGAAACATACATACGCTCCATTAATTCAGGCTAAGGAAACCACACCACAAATTAAGCCCCACTGGAAATTAATACGAAATTATAATGTAATGACATTTGACATTGATAATATAGAAGTACCTACGTGTATTCACACATGCATGCATGCTGAACCTAAATGAAACATATATGATACCATGACATGATTCAAATGATAATTCAGGTTGAGAAGTTAATTCAATCGTCTCAGTACAGTCAAATTGTTTTTTCTCTTTCCTTATTTCTTGTGTCATCAAGATAAACACAGGTATTGAGAAGTGTAGAACTTGAACTTACTAACTCACGCTTGGAACCAGTATGGGATATCTTTGATGGTATAGTCTGCCATCGGGGAGTGGCATATTCCTTAGCTGTTCTCAATCTTGGCATCCTATCAACAGTTGAGGACTTTGTGTCTCTTGATTTGTTAGAATTGCATTCTTTGTGGACACGGCCAACAGATAGTTCATAGTGCTTCTCTTTTGAACAAGTAGAGAATCCTAGTGCTCTTTGAGTAGAACACACAGAACCTAGCTCAGTTCCAGAAATACTAGGATTCAAGGCCCTGTCATTGCTGAATGAGAATCGTTTGCCTCTGTCAGACAGAGTAGAAACAGATCCTGGCTCGACAAACTGAGTCCTCCTTACATAGTTTGAGTCAGACCACGGGAATGGATAAGTACTTCTTCTGGGGTTATTTAATTTCAAGTGAATTTTAAGAATGTAAGGTTGAAGATGCGGATGATTTAGTAACTCCGCAGCCTGCCAAAAAACAATTGCACTTAATTTGTGTTGAATAAATCCACCAAAATGAAGTTAACCAAGAATAATTTGTATAAACTAACTATACGGGGGAGGGGAAGAACAAGTACACTTCTGCAATTATAGGAAGAAATTTGTTCAAATGAAATTGTTTTAACACTTAAAATTTCAATATAAAATTCTTGACAAGCACAGGAATAGACGAAGGGAACAAACGTAAAGGCTGGTACTACCTTAATACATATAAGGTTACGTAATTAACAAAGTTACTGCATCCAAAGGTAAGCTCAAAAATGTAAACCAAATAAGTGGTTCTATAAGCCTCTTGACAGGCATGTTAAGCAGAATTGTAAAATAAACATAAGCTCCTGAAAATCCCATACATTTTTCACGTCCCATTGTACATTTTCCAGAAGCCAAGCCTAAACATAAACTAGAAAATGGTTCAAACAATATACATGGAGCTTGAAGGTACTATGTTATATGATTAGAGCCTGGGAAAAAAACACTAAGGGAACAATCAAGAAGAATTGCTCCACTACCTTATACCACATAAGATGAAAGCTAAAAGCCTAAAGATTGCAAAATCAAAAACTAAGAAAATGAGACCACATAACCGGCTTGTATTTATCACTCAAAGACAATACCATGTACAGACAATGATATCTCATATCTGCACACCATTATTTTTATAGACTAGTTTCCATTAATCAATCCACAATTACATCTTGACAAATACAAAGAAATAAGCAAGAGAAAACATACACTAGGCCGAAGCTCTGGATTCTTCCGCAGCATACTCTTAACAAGCCCTCGACTGAAATAAGGAACAGACATTATTAAAATTGCTGCAGGCATAGACAGAAACATAGCAGTTGCATAGAAGTAGGCATATAAGATATACCAAATGTTCGTAACCGAATGTTATAAGCATAAGGCCTAATGTTACAAGATTTATTTTATTTTTCTATTATTTTTGAATAATTTTATATTGGATGATTTACTTTAGCTATTACACTAATTAACATAATAAAAGTATAATGTGTACTTAAGTGTATGTTTCTTTTTACTTTATTTTAAATTTGATTAAAAATATTTTAAGATATAATATAAGATTAATAGAAGAATACAATATGAAAAAAAATGTAACAATTCAAACTAAAAATTATAAACAAAAATAAAAAAGTTTAAAATTAAATAAAAAATTAAAATTATAACACCTCAAAATATATTTTTGCCCATAAAATAAAATTGAAATTTATATACAAGTAACATATAAATATATTTTTTTATCATTTTATATTTTTTAGTTACTTTAACAAATAATTTTACTAAACAATTATGATTTAATAAGTTTGTTTAACAGTGTTCAACTTTTAATTAACTTTTCAACTAGTTTTCACAAACATAACCTAACCCTCATTAGTAGTAATCATTGTTATTACACTGATTGTGATCTTTGAGACCTGTTGTTTTTCTATGTTCTGTTTTTGTATTATATTATCTTCTCTTTGGAACCATTCAATGAAATGCATCCCTTTTTCCCAATTATCAATTCAAACAGATAACTTGTGATTTGGTACTTGGATCTAATCCTCATGTGAATGAACTTTATACTTTTACTTTATTACTTGATAACGACCAATGCACTTGCCATTGTTACCAATCAACAGATAAAGAGTCTAATGAAATAAAAAATTACAAGGAAATAGAAGACTTACAAAGAACCAGAATACACTGTTGGTAGTGGAGCCACTAACGACTTGTTTATTTTGTTAATCAGTGCTTGCATATCCTGCTCAAATAAACGGAGAAAAAAAGGACTGATTCAATCTGTGTTCCAAAATGAAATAGCTGAAACATCACCATGGAAATTAATGATGCAACATAATATTTGATGTTTCAAATGAATTATTTGTATCCCCATCAAATTTCCCTCAATATAAAAAGTTTTGCAAATAATGCTTCATTAAAAACATTAAAGAAAAAACTGCCAGCCATAGACAGAAACTTACAAGAGCTTTAAAAGCTGGCTTGTGAGCAGCCATTTCATACACACAGCATCCTGAAAATTATTATAAGATGTAACCAACGTCAATTGCAGAAACAAAATACTGGAAGATGGGAAAGGAAAGGGTAATTAAGCCTAGGCGATCTCATGATGAATACAAAATAAACCTATCTTACCCAAAGACCAGATATCTGACTTAGAGCCATAGGGTATATCAGCAAGAAGCTCTGGGCACATATAACTTGGAGTCCCCACTACCTAAGCATAGAGCAAAAACACACAGTAAGATTTCAGTGAGAGTAATCAATAGAATATCTTGGCTATAACACTCACTGAAGACGCAAGATCATCGCATGTCAACATTTTAGCAAGACCAAAGTCACCTACATCCAACATACACAGCATAAGTATAGGATACTAAAACAAGGCACAACAACTTAATTGGAGATGTTTAGACTCCAAACACATTCATGAAGTGCAAGTGCAATTTGAGGACAGAATGAAGAAAGCCATTACCTAGACGTATATCTTGATCTTTAGTCAAGAATATATTTGAACACTGAAAACAACGTGGATAAAACATCAATATAAAGTAGGTCATCAAAGATTTTAGATACTAAGAAACATAGCATCTTCAGTAAATGAACTTAGAGAAATCATTCACCTTGACATCACGATGAAGAATATGATTTGCATGCAAGTAATCAAGTGCCATCAGCAGTTGAACCAGCAACTTACAGAGCCTCTGGAAGCAAAAATTGATAGATATTAATTAGATAAGTTCCATAAAATTTCCACATAGGAATGAAAGAATGAAATTTATTCATGCCAGGCTCAAAGTAAAAGGAATTGCTGCAAGACCTCTTCAGGAAAATGAACGCCATTGGCCTTTTTAATTGCTTCCGTCCTGCACAACAAAGAAATTATAGAAGGGCAACTTATGTAGCAATTAAAAGATAAAATGTCTTCACATATGTTCTGAGTTCCTCAAACACTTAATTTAATATTATAATGAAATCACGACTTACATATCTCCTCCTTCACAATAGCCAATGACGATACATACAAAGCAACCCTGGAAGAGCAGATACCAACTTGCAAATTTCAGAATTAAAAATTAACCAATAATTATAAACCCATATTCCGTAAAAAAGACAAAAAAAAAAAAAAAAGAGGCTCCAACATCAACATCATCATTAATTAATACGATAAAAGCACAACATTTGTAAAGAAATAAGCAAATATATATATATATATATATATATATATATATATATATATAAAACTTTTCCAGTCCAAAATAAGTCCTATTTGTCAGACATGAACCAAAATTTAGACTCATGGAACTCTGAAGTGAAGTAAACAAAAACACTACACAGCAAACAAAAAAAGGCAACAAAATTAAAAAAAGTTTTGATTTTTATGTTCTTTAAAGCTGACCTTTTCCACCCAGGAATCTTTATACTCTACAATAAATGGATTTCGAACTTTAGAGATAAGCTCCATCTGCAAATTGCAAAACAAGGAACAAAGAAAGCATCTCAGAATCCTCAGTATTGGAAAACAAGTAAGCAGCCCATTCCACATTTTAAAACATAAGCCAAGAAATAGAAAAAGCAAAACGCACACTAAATATAAGTACATTTAAAACAAAATGAAATAGTGAATAATATAAAGCATAAAACTTATAAAGGTAGTGTTAGTACTTAGTATTACCTCCTGGTGAGCAGATCTACGAGTTCTGTCAGTCTGGCGGGCAAGACGGATCTTCTTAAGAACATACCTAATATTACAAACACAAAAAATGATATATGAAGTTAGTGTGTACAAAGGAAACACCAGAGAGACACGATAAGAGTGGGAGGGCTCACTTTTTGTTTTCGTGTTTGTGCCTGACAAGTAGAGCAGAGGCAAAGGAACCTCTTCCAATCTGTTCTAGAATTTCGTACTGCTCCATTTGGACTTGAACAAAATAAAAATGGAACCAAGTTGAATGAAGCGTGGTGTGTTGTGAAGTCTTTGATTGTTACTTAAGGTTTATGATGTTATTCACACAGACAAGTGAAATGTTTCGGTCATGTGTTTAAAATAAATAAATATTTGTGTATTATTATTCTTTATTTTTCTGTGTTTCTGTTGAGTCCTTTTCCCAGAATACGCTTTTGGACTTTGACCCGCTTCTGTCTTGCTCCTGCTCCTATTTGAATTTAATTTGTTTCTTTTCTTTTGCCGCGCTCCAATAAATTATCCACAATCAACATTCTTCTTACGCAATGCAATGAACATAGGCGTGGTTGGTTTTGCCAGGAGAATTGATTCTTAAACTATAATTAATTTGGAATATATTTTTAATGTTTAATTTTATATTAATTGTATTTAGAATTGATTTGGATTGAAATAACTTTTAAGTTGAATTTAAAATTTTATATTAAATTTTATTTATACCTTGATTTTATAATAAATATTTAAATAAAAGCATAGAATATTTATGCCGGTGGAAGGTTGGTCAAGGAATTGGAGTTGGCCATTAATGTTACACTAAAACATCGTTCGTGTCAAAGCACGGACTAATAGTAATATATGTTGTTTATTTAATTATATTAAAAAAATAACAAACAATATCATTCAAGTAAAAATTTCAACCAAATATGATATTCCATATACATATTATGATGACATATTATATAGGTATGCTATATATATGTTTAGCACAAAAATAAGTTTGAATTACAAACATTATAAGTAAAGATTTGTATGTTTGATAAAGGGAATAGATGTGTATTGATCCTTCTTGAAAAAGTCAGGATGTTGAAACTTGTAAAAACGTTGGCAAAGTTAAATATGTGGTACATTATTATTTGTTGAAATGGGAATTAATATGATGAAAAAGAAGTCAATCAAAATTTAGATGGCTACCAAATGTAGGATGTCTTTTTGCATGTTTCTTATTGTTTTATATACAAAATGAATGGCATTAATTGTAATGCATATGTAGCAATAAGAAAGGTCTAGTACGGACGTCGAATTGCTTGTTCCAATGTGTATCATTTGATGGGTATTTTAGTTGGTTGGTTTCTGTTTCTGTCTCGTTTATCTACTTGATGTACCTGTCCTATAATTATTGGGAAGTAAGAAAGTCCATATTCAAAGTATGAAAAGTGGGAAAGCCAGGTACAATTTACACGTCTAATCTAATAAAGATAAGAATCAATATGGATTAATATTTATAAAAATTGAAAAGTCTGGCAAAGATGATGATTAATATTTAAATATAACTGAAAAGACATATTTGATAGATAATAATATGAATTTTGAAAAATTGAATAAACATAATGGAAAGAAATATCAATGGACATAAATATGGATTAAATATAGCTTAGCATAAGAATGAATATGTTTTTGTAGACATATGTGTTTCCATTTGAGAACAACAAAGACAATTTTAGATGATCATTGAATCTCATATTTGAACCTGCAAGTAAATGGATTCCAATGCTATATTAGTATTAGGAATATATAATATTTAAGAAACAAAATAAAATAGTTCACATAAAAAAGAATAAAAAATCTTTGATGTCATTGGTTGTCGAACATATTGTATATAGATAGATCATGTCCATATGCTTTACACAGGAAATATTTAAAAGTTAAATAGTATACAATATCAAATTAACCTAAATTTGATCTGTTTTGTAATAGAAAAAAAAACAATTTCTTTGTCAATTGGACTTAATGAATAGAATGCATTTCGTGATTTTTTTTTCAAATTGTATCATTAAGTGTTTGTTTTTAAATTAAAACACAATTAACTTTGAACATGTCTTTTTTTTTTGCCATTGTAAACAAAAAATGTATTTAAACGAACTCAAATAGATACCAACCAATTTTGAATTCAGTATCAAGTGATGCTGTTAAATTTCATGAATTCTAAACAAAGGTTTGTATGTTAAATTTGTTTCCGCAATAACGAATAATTATATAACAAATATATCATCAAACTAGAAAGTTTCATGATAGGAAGTCTCACCACGCATATTAGTCTCCATACATTGCTATTTCTCATTCTTGCATATCACAAAACATAGGTAAATGTGGACCTATATGCTAGTATGAAAAAGGTAGACCACATGTAATACAACACATACAATTTATGATTTACAATTGAATCAACTACTAGTAGATGCAACTACACTTTCATAAGACTTATTCAAATATGACAATGATTATATTGGAATTAAACCTGTTACCTGTCTCAGCCTGGTTACTTCACCTAACCTCATCATTTTAGCATTATGCAAGAACTCGTCCCCAAAGCTTCATTAGGAATACTGGCTATATTGTGATTGATAAACACTTCCTTGATCTGATAGTCTGCCAGCATAGAATGGCGTACCTACATCTAATATGCAATCATCAACATTACCAAATTTGTGTTTTATGAAGATGTAACAAAAGATCATGGGCAAATCTGATTGTTCCGATAATTAAGTGGTTTGCTACCTATTATGGAATTCTCGGATTTCTGCTATATCAGTGTTGACATCCAACTTCGACCCATGCTTGATATTTTTGACACTGAGAGAATACTTGTCTAGCAATCATATTATAGTTTAATGTAAAACACAAACATATAATGAATTGAAGCAAATCTCAAAAGAAATAGAAACTCCATGATAATGACCTTTAGATCTTAGCAAGTGTTAACATAACCACCAATGGCTTTCTATCAATATGATGCTTCTCTATAGCATCATCAAGCTGAAGAGCATATTCCTCCCAGACAGTCATGATCATCTCACCATCACTATAACCGAAAACATCTACAATTAAACATATTAAATATTATAAAAGAAGGCTGCCTCAAATGGCAGATATCTAACAAAAGAATGTCAGAAACAATACTTGTTATCCCTCAACTTGATTGTAACTCTATATATAGGATTAATTGTTTTACGCTCAATGACTTCGACCACAACACCAACAATATCTATTTTAAAATTACGACACAACGCAATCGTAAGTATTCTTGACAAACTATAATACTGTCCATTCTAGCAGTTTGACTAATGCACATACCCACTAAAGTGTCACGGGGTCCTACCCCAACAATAATATCAGTAAATCGAGTAATAACATGGACATTAAGAGGAATCTCAGGATGTTCATCCTCCTTAACAGAAGTAGTTTTCACCAAGTAAACCAAAAATGAAATCTTACTCACTTTGTATTCAGAATGATTCTCAACAACCTTAATGTTCTGAATGACATATGCAGAACCACAACGCAACTATGACTCAAATTCAGCAAACAGTTATTGCCAAAGAGTGGTACCAATCTTTGCACCTTGTAAGAGTTAACAATGAAAGTGATCAATGCAAGAAAGCAGGAAAAATGAGTGTAGTCCATTACAGTATGAAATCTCAGCAAACACACCGTTTGGTCCATGAACACCATTTTTATTGCTTGTCTACCATTGTGTTTGTTAACGTGTCACATATCAGTGATTCATACTGCTATCTTCCAAGTTCCTTTCTTGGTATGCAATTCAGAGATCATGTTTTCCTTGCAAGACATTGCTACGAACATTGCTATAAATTAATTCCTCACATAACATGTGTTCAATCCAGATATAAGGTCTCCCCTTATGTTTGCAAACAAACAAAACTCCATACACAATAAGAACAATTTGGTTTATATACTGTGGGGTATCAAAGAAAACAATATAGAAAATGTTATCGTACACTTAGTGAGGCAGCACTACATCCCAAAACTATCAATTAGACGAATTGAAAAAAAATTAAAAAAAAAATATTTTCTGCCAAGGGTTCATGAAGTAAGAGAATCAGACCACTTTACCTTACATTGTGTAAATACCCTGTCCGAAGCAGATAATGGAGAATGAGTAGATCGGGCAGCTCTTACAACAAATTGTGAATGGGAACGAAAATACACTCAAGCCCGAGACAAAACCCATAGATCGAGTGATTTGAGCAAACATTGCAGAAAAAGAACACTGCCTCAGTATGTGTTGCAAAGAGAGAAGACAAAAATAAAATAGAGGAAAGGATCGAGAAGCTCATGGATTTTTGACCTAAAAATCGCGTGTTTATGAACTCGTACTCATTGAGTTAAATCGTAAAGTGAAGAAACAAAGAAAACAAACCTGTACTCATGGAGTTTTGAGATAAAAATCGTAACATTTGTGTGGTTATGAATCGATACTCATGGAGTTTTCAGCTCAGGGTAGACAGTGAGTTCTTCCACCTTCTCTCACTTCATACTGTCTTCTTTCTCCTTCTCTCACTCCAGGCGGTATTCTTTCTCATTCTCTCTCTGAACTCTGCCTACAACACATTGGAAGAGAAGAGAAAAAATAAAACATAGCGTGATCGAGACGTTTTTGGGCTGGAAAATAGATGCATAAGATATTGACACCTTAGCAAAGTAGGGACATTGGTGTAATTTCAATACATTGTCAGGGCCTTGTTTGTATAATAATAGATGATTATATTACAAAATCTCAACTAAACGCAAAATGGTATCAGCATTTCATTCTTGGGGGCATCTTTGGACTTGACTATTTTTTTTCATAAAATAATAATTATATATTTTTGAAAAGTTGCTATCCAAAATCTTCCATTCCAGATTAAATCCTTAATTAGTTCGAGTTGTTACTTAATTAATTTGACTGTTGTTTGTGGCCAAAAAGGCATTTTGCCAGTTTACTATTTGCCGTATGAGTGCAAAAATGTCTTAACAACTAACTGCATCTTTGCATCTTTATATTAAAGTTTGCAAACATAATTTTGAATTAAAAATTATATTGGTAACTTAAGTTTAGATAAAAAGAAAAGTTTACTATAATATGATTATGTTTGGATATTTTTACTTGATGTTGCTATTGGATAAATACTACTAACTAGAAAATAGGTTTTTAAACGAAACCCCAAGTCGTTTATAGATGAAACTCAGTTTGAACTAAAATATTGACAAAAAAATAACTTTTCAGGACAACTAAACATAAAACATAATATATTTGAGGGTCGAAAAGTATGTTTAAACCAATCAAATGGGGATCCAAAGATTCCAAACATACTCTAATAAGTTATCAAATTTCGTTTAAAGTTGCAATTGTGGTCTGAATTTTGTAACATATTGCTCACTTTTAACTATTAAGATTTAAAGATATTTTTTATTATTTAAAATATAATATTTCAAATTTTTTTATAATCTTTATATTTAGCAAAAAAATTAAAGTAATTTGAAACTTTTATTCAAATATATAAATTTAATCAAAATGAAACCCTGTTGTTTAAAAGAGCTTATAAGTAATTTATTTGAGTTTATGAAAAATACTAAAAATTCACATAAGTTTTTACTAGTTTATTTTACAATTTTTTGGTGTAATTTACTAAAACATTTTTTAAAATTTATTCTAATATATTTTATAGTCAGATTTATAGTATGAATTCTTATGAAATAAATTTATTAAATTATATACACAAATACATCCTTACGAGTTAAATCCAATTTAATTTCTTTTTTATTTTATTCACTATTAACCCGGGCTTCTTTTGTTTTTGTCACTAACCTATGCCTTCGTCTAGCTGCCGTTTTCTTTTCTATTTGTCGGGCTTAGCTGCTTAGGTCCCGGATGTATTTCTAGAAATTTTTTTTATAGTTGGCATGTAACCTCAATTTGGGCAAACAATGTTCTTATGGTATGCTTCAAGCTACCTAACGGGCAAATGGCCCATATTTTGACCTTCACATACAAGGACACTCGAGCAATGTTTAGAAATTTAATAGTGAATAAAATAAAAAGAAATAGGACATGATGAAAAGAAGTAAAATGGATTTGAGTGAAATATAGTTTTTTTTTTATATATAGAATGTTTGAGTGAAGCATAGTTGCAATGTCCTTATTTGAACAATTTTATAGATAGAAAAAAGAGTAATAAATTAATGATAACTCATACTCCTACAAAGAAAAGGACAAAAAGGTCACTAAATGAAATGTAATAAAATGCATTTTAAAGTTTCACTTTATTCATTTTCATCCTATTTTAAACGATATTAAAATTAAATATTTATATCATAATATTACATTTTATTACATCCCATTAGTTCGAACAATGTTCAATAGATATTCACATAGTAAATCAATATCTAAATCATCCTTAAAAGAGATATCCACATCTAATACCTAACAATGTCTCAAACATGATTGATTCTAAAGATATTAAATTAAGTTTCATTGAAACAATTTATGAGTAAGATCTTTCTGAACTCCTAAAATATAGGTTGAATAAAATTAGGTCAATTTAGTCCTACCTGACAAGTCAAGTTGGACTCCTAAAATATAGACACAAAAAAATTGGGTCTATATATAACTTTACCATATTAATTATTTTAATTTTACTTTTTTCTAAATTTATATATATATATATATATATATATATATATATTATTTTTACAACAAATTATATATATTTCTTAAGACATTGTAATTAAATATGTTTAATTTCCTTTATTTTCAATTAAGTTTAATTTGGTCTGACGGTTCAATATAGAATTAGATTAGGCCAACAAAATTAAGGTGCAAAAAGAATTTTGGGTTCGTTTAACTTGATCCACTTTCACACTTTGGTTTGTTAGACTCGACCCAGGCCCAGCCAAGCATCTCAATTTGTCAACTCTAATGTTTAATATTAAGCATTTAAATCCTGCACCTCCTATTTTAAATCTTGCACCTCTCAAAGAAAGTTTAATGAACAAAAACGTTCCCGTGTCTTTCTTCTATCTTCTTTTTCTAGTAACACGTGTTGACCATCCACCCCCCGCCGGTCGTCCCGCCTTGCGCTACCCTCCACCACATCACAAATCTGAAGCTTCTCGCATAAGCTATTATGAAATAGGAAAAATAATATTTTAAAATAATTATTCCAAGGATGTCGGAACAACTATTTTAAAATAGAAAAAGTTCTTTTTGAAAAAACTATTTCGGGATGAGATTTTTTTTATTCTAAAATAATTATTTCAGAATACATTTACATTTTCAGAATAATTATTCCATTTTTTTTTTTAATTTCATTAATAGTTGTTACAAAAGTATATATATGTTTTCCTAAAAGTGTATTAAGTTCAATTAGTCAACTTTTAGTAAGGTCCCGAATGTTGAACCAATCCTCCCCAAGAACCTATCATTGCAGAGTTCAATAGGTAACCTAGGGATTCTGATCCACAAACCACTTTATTGACCTTCTCAGCATTTATAAGGAAGAAGGGACGCCACCTCTGAACAATGATATAATGGTCCGCTACAATCCATGCATGGACCTTCATAGATAGCATGCTTGTAGTCCTCCTCCGTAGAAACTGCACAAGGTAACATGTCTATGATTTTGATAGACCCATTCGAGTCCTGTGTCTTAAAGTGAACCCAAGTACCCAAGACTTTCACCACAATGTCTTAAGCCATGGTTGGGACCATGCTTGCCACTCTTCATCAGAGAGACCAACTATTATCATCCTTAGCCTCCTTACCCAGCTCGTCTGACACAACCCCATCCTTCTCTATGGAACCCTCATGGTTAAGTAGCTTATCCTTATAAGGTGTCTGAGGTGCCATCTTCTAGCTCATTCATTTTAACTTTTTTCGTGCTTCTCACAAAAGGATCCTTTTTCCTGGCTTGACGGCGACGCCATTTCCTCCTCAGACTCGCCGCTAGCGCTCATATTCTACAGCAAATGTTTTGTTATTGTCCACTAAATAAATGCAACATTAAATACGAAAAAATTACCTTAACTGAAGGAAATTGATATCCACCGTCCTGGTCATCAGACTATCATACGTCGTGCTTTCTACCAATCATTTTTTTTTGTGTTCAAACATGTCATTCACACCTCATAGGAGTTTCGTTCTCACACATTGCTCATATGAGATGCTCTACTTATATAAATACGAAGTACATTGAAACTAATTTTCCCAACTGTCTCATTTAACTTGTTACTAAACATTAAAACACAAATAAAATGTATTAACTCTAAAACTTGATCTCCCTCAAGTTGGATGGAGAGTGTTTATATTAGCATTCCCAACTTACATATATACTAAGCTTGAAAATTTTGACCGAGGCAACATTTTTGTGAAGAAATCTGTCAGCTACTTAATTAAATGACAATATCAATATTGTATTGTGTTTGGATCTCTCATTTGAAGTGGTATTAGTTGGTAGTAATTATATAGTAGATTTGTTGTAAAACAATATTAACGGAACTGAAACTTAAAAAGGTTGAAGAAGTTGCTATAATCATAGTAGTAGTTCACTTGTTATGTTAAACATGCAAGTGATTTGTGATCGACCTCTGCGGAAGATCGAGCCACAACTGGCCTATTTGATTTCTATGATATAAGTTGTCTTGGTGATATGAATTGTTGGAAAAGTTTAATCGCCCACGAAAGTTTACATTCATCTTTGAAAGGAGATGGAAAATTTTGAAAGGTATTGAAAATACGAGAGGCATTTGATTGACATTTATACATTTTATTAATATATAAGTCACATATATCCATTTTATTACTATATAAAAGGGGCCCTGTAAAATGTTGAAGTATCGATCCGCATTAAAGTCCAAGAGAGAAGAACAAGTGTGCTTGTGGTTAATTGTGGTGAGAGAGGGACTCTCTTGTGAAAAAGAATTTATCATTTCTTATATAACTCTTAGGTATTCCAATTTGTATTGTGATAGACAACTTATGATAAGTTGTCATACTTGTAATCATGTTCAAGATAATAAATGTTTTTGTTGTAATATTTATGTGTGAACGTAAATAATAAGTGTCAAAGAGTATAAACTTTTGTATAATCTATTATTTTTTATGTAACATGTTTATATTTCTTCTCATTTTTAATTAATTTTTGTTGTGTGTGACTTTCCTAAAATAAAAAAATAATAATGTATCAAAACAGTTATTAGATTAGATTAAGAAGTAAGAACCATTACTTTAATATCAAAAAATCACTTATAAATTAATTAAAAGATCGAAAATAATAGTATTTTTTTAATTTTAAAATAGTAAAAATAAAAAATAAACAAATTAATTTCAAAAGCTTGAAAGCCACCGTCCACTATACTATGGGCTATCATCATCATCACTACGAATGCTACTTCAGTGTGAAAGCACTATATGTGGCGTTAGATGGATCAAAACAATAAACCTTTTCAGTTGTGGCTGTTAACTGAGTAGTACAGTTATGGCTCTCAACTTGAACCAGATTTCCTGTTTTAGAAATTAGTCAGCAAGCTAATTAAGATGATAATATTTGAGCATTCACATATTACAAAGTACAAACATTTTATTAATATTTTTATATCTTTTTCTATCATATTAAATTATCAATTAAATTAATAAATAACTCATCTTTCATCTCTTTTTCTCTCTCTTGAGATGTAAATACCTGAGAAGTATAAAAAAAATATTTTTCAACTAAATTAATATAAATCGAACTTAGATCTCTTCAGTACAAATATAAACCATTAATTACAGTACAAGAGCATGACTAATTTGGGTTTACACCAAGATATAATCGATAATCTTTTCCTCTAAATTTGAATTTAAGACATTTTTTTCAAATCTTTATTGACTTTAAATTTATAAGAAAATAAGTTATGTATATGTAAAACAACTTTATATGATCCTTTAATCAACCATTATCATATATGATGAATTTATTAATTTTGATAATAAATTTTTCAAAATTATACCAAAAAGAATTTATGAATATTTGTTGGTTATTTTTCCCTCAAACATGCTTAAGAGAGTTTTAATGAGATTCGGTGTATTAATACTTATATAATCACATCTTAATTGATTGACCGTACTAATAATGCATAGACATTAAACTTTAAATTTAATTTATTTTTACAAAAATAACAAAAAGACATATTGATCCTAATTGTGGAACTAGAAATTATTATGAGATACGGAAAATATATTAAAGGGGAAAATGTCTCATTATGATAATTAGGTGGGGTCAATAAATCAGCATGGTTAGAGATGGCAGAATTACAGCTGATGCCCTCTTTAGAAGATCCAAATAAGACGTTTCTAATTGTGTATGGGATTGGACGGTTGGACCATTTTTCAACTCAAATCATTTGTGGTGCGTGGATTTGTACTGATATCGATCACATCCCTTTCGATTTTTTCCAGTCACAGGTGGTGGTGGTGGTGGGTTATAGTTTAGTACAATGTGACAAGTGACAATAAACTAGGAACGTAACTGAAATTGGTTCAGAACGAAAGGCCTCAAGAATTAGTAAAGAATTTGAAGAAAGCGTGATGGTGTGTTCTAAAGCGTATCATACCTTTCAATAGTGTCTCTTGTTTCTTTACAACCACAAAAAAGAAATAGAAAATTATATATTTAAAGCAACAAAGGGAATGACGAGATATGGATGGAACAATGCAGGTTATAAAGTTGTATATATGTACGCACACATATCTGTGATACGTATCAAGAAATTGTCGTGAAAGCACGCATATGAAGTAGCTATTTGCTAGGTGAGATTACCTTTTTCATGATTTTCCTATCTTATTAATATATATAGTTCTCTTTGTTAGATCCTGATGCATTTTTTAAACCCTTATTTGATGCTGCTGGTGTAGAAAATAAAACTGATCTAGAGTGTGTCATTATCAATTCACATTATGATCTCCACTACCCTTTGCAGTCAGTTGTAGAAAAATTAGGACCTTGGCATACACATGCGCGCCAACAACTTGTTTATATACAATATGTAGTATTCTAATTAAATTTTAAATGGTTAGAAAATGTTCATATATATATATATATATATATATATATATATATATATATATATATATATATATATATATATTAATCGTGAAATTGTATATATATTTTTTGAAAGAAAAATATTTTCAAGATAGTAAAGTAATTTTCATTGAATGATTCTATTAACAAATAAATGTTTAAAATTGAGATATATAATTTATTTTTATTATGATTTTTTTTGTTAAACAAAAAAGTTCATAATTTTTAACTTAAAAGATAATTATTTAATATTTAATGCAAATTATGATAATAGTTTCAATAAACATATCCATTTAATTATAATAAGGTTGTAATTCATAAATAATAGAATAACTTTTGATAAAAAGTGTTTTCAATTCAATAATTAGCTTGTAAATAATTTTGATAATAATAAGAAATATAAATTAAAAAAGGCGAAGGGTCTAGAAATGTGTAATATAATAAATAGACATAAATTAATAAAAGTTGGGAATTGAATATATATATATATATATATATATATATATATATATATATATATATATATATATATATATATATATATATAATATATATATATATATGACTATCTAAACCTTTGTCAATTTTATTGGTAAGCAAGTTGATATTTTGGAGAATTAAGTGATTGTATATCAATTTTTTAAAATTGGTAGTCAATCCTTTTATTTTTATATTTACAATATTAACAATTAAATTACATGATTTTGATATATGTGTAACAATATTCATAAATATATTAGTCTAATATCAGTAATTGTCAAAAATAATTTACTTTCCGATGCTTTTAAATTGCTTTTCAATTTCACATGTGAATGAAGTTATTGAAAATAACATTCTTAATGAAAATAAGTTCTTTTAATTACATAATCAATTTTTTTTTCATATTCTATTTATTCTTTAAGGGTTTCCTTCATTGTCTTCAAGTAATTACATCAAAATTTCATTTTCATAACTTTATCAAATTTTATATTGACAACATGTGACTAGGGTTTAAGATTTTATTTATGATAAAGAAGTATCACTTTAACGTGAAAACAATACAATTGTAATTAAGACAGTATGAGATTGAAAGCTGAGTAGTAAAAATTAGTATAAAAAAAAGAAGACATATTGTAGAAAAAATAGAGAAATATTAAACAGTGAAACGGAAACATGTTGAAAAGAGTGTTTTTAAATTCTAGAAACAAAGAATTTGCGTGACGAATAACTAGTTGAACCAATTTAATTAGTTATGATAATAGATCTTATTTTATTAATTAAATTATAATTGTACTTGGCTTATCTTAAATACTATCTTTTATATTTATTTTTAAACAATTCATTTACATCAAGATTGTAATATATGATTTCTAAAAAAAAAAAGATTGTAATATGATTGACTCTGCATTATATTCTCGAAGTAAATTTACCAAACAGTTTGATTTTCTTTTTTATCTCTAAAGTCTAAACTTGTTTTCGAATTAATACTTACCAAATATGTTTTATTCTTTTTTTTTTCTTAATAGGGATCTTCTTTCTTATTATTTAGTGGGTTTCATTATCAAACTAATGTGAGCCACATAAAAGATTTAAACCAGTGAGAGAGAATACTAATGAAAAAGAGTATTAAATGTGTGTCACTAATTATTCTTTTAGCTAGAATAGTTTTAAAAAATAAAAGATCGAAACATAATCAAACAGGCCTATACTATAAGTTTCGAAGACTAATAAATCAAGTTTGAAGTAATAGATATAAAAAGACCTCGACCTATAGATCTGTGAGACTATCTACTTCTAATTGTGATGACTTCTGTGTGTCTTCTGCAAAGGGCGAGAACTATGATCACCCGAGACATTTTGGTTTTCTTTTCTTTGTTTTCAATGAGATCTTGGACACATGCAATGCACGGGTAATTTTTTTTAGTTATTATATAAAAATTAATTTGTAATAATATAAGAGTCTAATATTTTTATACTGATAGTATAAAGTCATTTAATTATAAATTATTTAAGATAATTATTTTAAAATTAATAAATTTATTATAAATAATAGATTTTGATTAGAAAATTGTATAACACTCTTTACATTATTAATATATAATTCTTTTTCTCATAATATAAATGACAAAATAAGTATAGATATAAAAAAAATCATGTGTTTAGAAAGACTCTCTTTCATGTTTTTTTTTTTTTTTACAAACTTTGATATTTTTGTGTCATTTGATCTTTATTAATATATTTCTTTTACCTATAAAAAGTTGTAAAAAAAATTGATACAATTTCTTTATATTTATACATATGATAAAGAACTTGAACCTAATATACGTACTGCTTGAATATATCATGGATGCATTCGTTGACGGTTGACATATTACATGTATCAGTCCATCAAAAACTTACAACACATTCACATATTAATTGCATGTATTAGTCTATCATTTTCTTATATATAATACACTAATTTAATTAACTGATAAATATATATTTCAGATAACAAACAGATTCATTACACATGATATGATATATATAGAGTTTATTAGTAATTTATGGATGGGTGGAAGCTGTTAGAGTGATATTGGCAGAGGCAGAACATCATCTGAAGATTGAAGGGAAATGAATCCAATTAAGTCACTGGGGGAACTCCGGTAGAAGTTGCACCACGAAGAGTGGAAGGTGGGCCACTCAGCTGAGCCGGAATGAAATCACCGACCATATCTATTTTCAATTATTCATATTCATGCATACCGTGCTTACAAAGCAGGACCATCTAGTACGGACCACACATCAAAGGTCTTGTTGATATTTAACACTCACGAATAACTAGTTGAACCAATTTAATTAGTTATGATAATAGATCTTATTTTATTAATTAAATTATAATTGTACTTGGCTTATCTTAAATACTATCTTTTATATTTATTTTTAAACAATTCATTTACATCAAGATTGTAATATATGATTTCTAAAAAAAAAAGATTGTAATATGATTGACTCTGCATTATATTCTCGAAGTAAATTTACCAAACAGTTTGATTTTCTTTTTTATCTCTAAAGTCTAAACTTGTTTTCGAATTAATACTTACCAAATATGTTTTATTCTTTTTTTTTTCTTAAATAGGGATCTTCTTTCTTATTATTTAGTGGGTTTCATTATCAAAACTAATGTGAGCCACATAAAAGATTTAAACCAGTGAGAGAGAATACTAATGAAAAAGAGTATTAAATGTGTGTCACTAATTATTCTTTTAGCTAGAATAGTTTTAAAAAATAAAAGATCGAAACATAATCAAACAGGCCTATACTATAAGTTTCGAAGACTAATAAATCAAGTTTGAAGTAATAGATATAAAAAGACCTCGACCTATAGATCTGTGAGACTATCTACTTCTAATTGTGATGACTTCTGTGTGTCTTCTGCAAAGGGCGAGAACTATGATCACCCGAGACATTTTGGTTTTCTTTTCTTTGTTTTCAATGAGATCTTGGACACATGCAATGCACGGGTAATTTTTTTTAGTTATTATATAAAAATTAATTTGTAATAATATAAGAGTCTAATATTTTTATACTGATAGTATAAAGTCATTTAATTATAAATTATTTAAGATAATTATTTTAAAATTAATAAATTTATTATAAATAATAGATTTTGATTAGAAAATTGTATAACACTCTTTACATTATTAATATATAATTCTTTTTCTCATAATATAAATGACAAAATAAGTATAGATATAAAAAAAATCATGTGTTTAGAAAGACTCTCTTTCATGTTTTTTTTTTTTTTACAAACTTTGATATTTTTTGTGTCATTTGATCTTTATTAATATATTTCTTTTACCTATAAAAAGTTGTAAAAAAAATTGATACAATTTCTTTATATTTTATACATATGATAAAGAACTTGAACCTAATATACGTACTGCTTGAATATATCATGGATGCATTCGTTGACGGTTGACATATTACATGTATCAGTCCATCAAAAACTTACAACACATTCACATATTAATTGCATGTATTAGTCTATCATTTTCTTATATATAATACACTAATTTAATTAACTGATAAATATATATTTCAGATAACAAACAGATTCATTACACATGATATGATATATATAGAGTTTATTAGTAATTTATGGATGGGTGGAAGCTGTTAGAGTGATATTGGCAGAGGCAGAACATCATCTGAAGATTGAAGGGAAATGAATCCAATTAAGTCACTGGGGGAACTCCGGTAGAAGTTGCACCACGAAGAGTGGAAGGTGGGCCACTCAGCTGAGCCGGAATGAAATCACCGACCATATCTATTTTCAATTATTCATATTCATGCATACCGTGCTTACAAAGCAGGACCATCTAGTACGGACCACACATCAAAGGTCTTGTTGATATTTAACACTCACCGTTCTCCTTGTAATATGCATGTTTAATCTCATGTTAGAGTTTTTACTATACTAGATATGATTTTTGGTAAAATTTTACAGGTTTGGTTCATTGACGAGGAATTGATTTTGATTTTAAATTTGATTATAAATTTAAGCAACTTTAAACAGTTTTTTCTTGGATCAATGGTTTTATATTAAATTATTTCTTATTTCTATATAATAAAACAATGTATACGGGAAAATACCTCAATAGCTTGCTTTATTTAATGACAGCTGTCTAAGATGAAGTTAGGCCAGTCATCTTATTACATAAACTTGCTAATTGCTCTCCCTTTTTCATAAGTACACCCCAATTTTTCTTTTTAAATCTTAAATATCCATTATATCCTTTCTTTCATCTCTGTTACACATTTTCTCTTTAACGCGTAGACAGGAGTATTACATGTGCGTAGTATCATACTAGTTTATAATTAATAAAAACATATTCAAATACATAAATTACATAACTTCAAAATTAATTTTACTAATACTCATCGAAGCATACATATAAAAAATCACATAATTTTCTAGAGGTCGAAGAACGATATTTATGAGCAAGTCATACAGCTCATTCATAATTTAATTATTTTTTGTGAAATTTTTTCTTAAACTATATATTTTAAAATTTATCAATTTAACACTTAATAAAATATTTTAATACTACATATCTTAATAAACTTAATAAAGCATTTAATGAGATGAACTTGAATATTAATTCACCAATAGCTTAGTAATTTATTTACTCTCCTACACACAACATTTCCTAAAGTCTCATGCTTATCGTGTTTAAAAATTTAATTAGGAAGTATCCAATCATGTTTCCCCAAGACGATAATTAAGGGAAAATTTATATTACCCATATCAAGAGCTTTATCTGTCTTATTGGAAATGAGTCCCATGTCCGTGACCTTGACACAGTGCTGTACATGTAACACATAATTTTGTTTTCCTTAATTCTGCAGTAAAGTTTGGACTATATGGCATGCGCTCAGATTATTCAAAACTAATTAATAATCTTCGTCTGGTCCCATTTTTTATGCGATCATGCAAGCTCTCAGTTATCCTTCTCCGCTTCATAATATCACAAAACTTGAAGCAGGTTTATTAAAAAATTCTATAGGTTGTCACATTAGTCACGGGAAGATGTTCTTGGTCAGCCTTTTCGACAAACTTATATAATTTAAGCGTATGATCTTGAAGAAGTAATTATATATGCAAACACGTACACTATTAATAGTCGAATAAAAAAAGGAATATATATGTTGAATTATCAGACTTTTTCTTTTCTTTTCTAAAGCATCCTTCTATCCGGTAGATATTTTAATTACTGAATTAAAATATGCTGATCTAACTACAATTTGGTTCATTTTATATTATGTTTTAGAATTTCATTGAAAGTTTCACCCTTTTTTTTTGTAGATTTGATGAGTCCAAATACTATTCTACACTCATTCTATCTCCTCTTCATTTATTCTTAAGTCATGTTTAAATAAACTTCTCTCCCTAAATATTTATAGAAGAATAAAATAAAATAATTAACTCTTTGCACACACACACACACAAAATCCAACACACACACACAACAACACCACACACACACACACACACACACACACAACACACACACACACACACCACACACACACACAACACACACACACACACACACACACACACACACCACACACACACACACCACACACACACACACCACACACACACCACACACACACACCACACACACACACCACACACACACACACACACACACACACACACACACACACACACACACACACACACACACACACACCACACACACACACACACACACACACACACAAAAACACACACACACACACACACACTCATAAATATTAATGGTATACATACACAGACAAAAAAAACTTAATCCACCTTTATTTTCATGTCATTGAACAACATAATCTCACTTGAGTCGGTAAGTAAATAAATAGAATTCAATTTACATTTTATGTGAGTTTTTTCATCTCCCTTTACACACTCATGTATTCGCCCATATTTGGAATAGTTTCATGAAAGAAATAACATTATTTTTCTTACTTGTGCTAGCCAGTGAATTGAGAAATGATATCAACAAATCCACTACAATTCAGATGTGAGACTAACAAGGATCCGAGGATCCAATTTTAACATTTTATAAAATTTAGTAGCTAAAATCCTTTAATTAATTAAGCCAATTATATATATAATCCTTGAATCATAATTTAAATTTGTAACTAAAATTAAAATACAATTAGAAATACATCTTATAAGATCATTATTTGTTGTCTTTCATCATCACCACCATTATTAATTCTACCATTATTAACATTATTGTTGTTATCACTATTATCATTGATATCATTATTATTATTTTTATAATTATCATCGTTGTTGTTATTATTATTACATATGTGATGGTGATGATGTACAATAATGATAACAATAATAATTATAGTCATCATATTAATAATATGATGATGATGATAATGATAATAATAATATGATAAACATCATTGGTTATAATAAGTTTTTTTTATTTAAAACAATGTGGGAGAGATTAACAACAAAAAATCATATTTATGAATACATTAAAACAAATTATAAAGAAAAGCAAAAGGAAAAACAAGTAAAATAAGATACATTAATGCATGATAAATGCTAACTAATATTTTAAGGACATTAGTTAAAGAATCAAAGTAAAAATATTTTTATTAAAAAAATTAGATTGTTCATAATTTTTTTATATTCTTTATAATTTATGTAATAAATAAATATTTTTAATTTTTCAACCAATATTATAAGAATGTCGGTGGGCAAGACTACTCTTAATGTATTGATGATAGTATGTGGTTTCTATGACATTATCTAGCTTTTTTTGTGTGTCGTTGACCAATCTTATCTGAGTGGTGTAGAACAGTAGAAGTAGGGTTGCCATTATCTTTAATTTATGTATTTGTTTTTATATTTATCGTGTGAGTGCTGATAAATGTGACCATTATTCCAACGTCGACACTGATAATGTCTAGTCAAACATGCAAGCGTACGTCTCAAATGGCTCCTCGAAATCACCGCGAGAAGTACTATTTATTTTGGCAGCCATGGATGCGCCGCGCGCGTTTTCAGCTGCCATCACGAATCTGGTCACTTCTATACTACCCATTACCCAATCTCTGAAGCTTTCCTACCAGACAAACTAACTGTCCATTTCTTAGTTGTTTTGTTGTATTTTTCGAATGAATATACGTACGTACCCAAGAAAAAAACATGCAAGCGTGTGATATATATTCTGTAGTTTGGTCAAAATTCAAAAACAAATACTACTCTAGCTTGTTTTGCAGCGTATAGTAGTGACTTTCCGTGAATGATTTGTTAGTAGTCAAATTTGACCTTTCCGATTACAAAGAATGGGTGGATTAAGGATCTTGATTGAGCTTATCGATCAGTTTACGGAAATGGTGGTGAAATCGATCGTATTTTGATAAAAACATTTAAACTGCTTAATTACATATAGTTTTGAAAATTTTGCCTGTCATAATCAACATTTTGATTTAAGATTTTTTTCCCGCTTTTGATTTAGATAAATTACTGGAAGGGAAATAAAATAAAAAGAGAGAAAGGAAATGAATTTGTGAAAAAAGGAGACAGCATTTTATGTGATAACGGCCATTTTCCTTTCTTTATATTTTTTAGGATTTTTTTGAGAAATTTATATGTTTAAATACAGAAATAAAATCATTAATTAATTTTAGATTCATACACTATCTTATTCTTTAGTTTTTTTTTTTCCACATCCAATTGATTCAAACTTATATTTTAGAGTCTGTAAAGAATTTTTATGTCACAATTCAATCATAAATTATTACGCTTATTAATTTTTTGTTTTTTTAAAACACAATAATTTTATTAATTTTTATAATAACTATTTAAAAGTAATATTAGTTATATTTTTATTAGCGGATAATATAAAAAATTTTACATTAGCAGTTAGTAGATTTTAAATTCATTTAGAATAAATATTGTTTGAAATGATTACATTAATTTTAATAATTATAATATTTGTTTCAACTAATAAATTTTTTGTTTTAAAATATAATTATCTTAATAATAAACTTAATTGTAAAATTCGTCCCCCTATTTTGCTTATTTCACATAATGAGTCTCCCTATTTTTTAATTTATTATCTAAATCCATCTATATTTCAAAATTTATTATCTTAGTCCTCAAAGCTGATTAATCATTCAATATTAAATTTTAAACATTGATTAAACTAGAAAGTTGACCAATATTTTCTTAAAAAATAAAAACTTAAAAAAATGGTTGGAAAATGACTAAAATCATGATCCTTAAAGTGAATGACATACTCTTTTACAACCGTCAAAATAACGGTTAAAATTAACTTTGGAGACTAAGATAGTAAATTTTGAAATATAAAAAGACTCAGTGAATTAAAAAATAGGATGATCAATTTGATGAAATAGATAAAATAAAAGGATAAATTTTACAACTAAGCCTAAATAGTATTACAGTAAATCTAAATTTCCAATCAACCACATGTTTTTTTTTGTATATACTATTAATTTACATTTTTTTACACCATTAATTCACCTTTTTACTAGTCACCAAAAATAGTTTACATTTTTATCTACGCAGGATTGTATATATTAAAGCTGTTTTAGATAGTTCAATATAATTTTATGTTTCTATATATGTTTGACTTTTGATATTAATTCCTAGGATAAATCCTGTTGGGAAAAAAGTCAAACAATCATTTGACTTAAAAAGAAATTAAAAAGTTCAATATGAATTGTGTTCATTCGTGTGCCTTAGGTATCACGTCAAGTTTTTATAAAGTCTACACTTGATCTGATGTTTGAGTAAAATAAAAAACACTTCATCTTAAATTATAAGTCATCAGTTTGGTCTAGATATATTTGTTGTAGGTTTCCTTATTAGACCTAATCACATTTGCTTAAAAGTTTGTTCAAAAAGTTGGTTTCTTAATAAGGTTTTTAAATAATATAATGAGTATTTCATTATACACAAGCTAAAAAGGTCTATTAACATAAAGTTTTTTTTAAACACATGCACCACCTATTTTTCTTTTCCTTTTTTTAATTAATACTCCTAATGTTACACTTATTCCCATGACATTCAAATGGTACTAGCTTTTTTCCCCCCATTTTGGCTTGCCTTTCAGAATTTAAATTCAGGGACGTACTCTGTAAAATTTTGGTTTCCAAAATTAATTTTTTAAAAATATATATCTTGAATGATCTTTCATTTTGGAGTCTAAGATGGGGAAAGTAACGTACAATATATGGGAAAGTACTATTTTTTAAAATCTCGAAGTCACAATAGTCCTTTATATCGCTGAATTTGTTTGAATTTAAAGATGAGTGTGAGTTTAAAAATTTGGCTTAATAAACTCCTTGTGCATACACACATACAAATGCACAGCACGTCTACTCTGAATCAGGAAACTTTCTTAATCTCCGGCACTAAACATCTTGAGGATCATTATGTGGGATTGCTCACGGAGCTTTTGACTTCTAGTAATGTCAATTGCATACTATTTCTTATTAGAAAATCTTCATATGCACTAATACACCCATCTTTTAAGAGGAAATATATTAATAAATTATAATTTTGTTTTTTAAATACACTAAAAGTGCAATTTACTAACATATATTCTTAAAAACATGCGTGCACTTTTTTTTATAAAAAAAAGTATGTTAGTAAATTATAATTTTATCATTCTTAAAATACAGAAAAATGTAACTTGTTAAAGTATTTATTCTATATATATATATATGTTAGCAAATCTCATTTTTATACATTATTTTTATATTACTTTTTAGTCAAAATAAAAATGTATCTTAAAGCACGTTTTTTTCATTTTCATTTCTATAAAAAAAGTGTAAAAGTGTATTATGGAAAGAATAGGTCACATAAACTTCTTTTATTCATATAAAGAAAAGAAAAGAAAAACCCATAGACATAAAACGGACATATCAACCCATACGATGCCATCCCACGCCACGTCACTTAATTGGGGGGGGTGATAACCTCAATGATTGCATGAGTCATAACACAGAAGTGAAACATCATATTTCAAAACTCAAACCAAGATGCGTAACCTTCCTTGATTTTTCTTCCACCGTGTTCGGCAGCATACACATATAAAGTATTATACTAAGCTTCTTTATGTAATTTTCATCCCTAGCTAGAGGAAAATCAAATTTGGCATGAGGCGGGCAGGTCCAGACTTTTCAGGTTCCATTTAGAGAAATATATAAGGCCACGTTTGGCTTGCCTCCTCAATAACCTTGTGACTTCGTGTGGGTCCATCTACCGCACTATAAACCTCACAAGAATCCTCCCCCACACATGGACAAATTCATTTCATACCTAATTGTTCACAAAAACCATTATATAAACCCATCTCATTGAGAACTCTCCTCACACACCACACCCTCATTAGCTAGCTCGCACATTAAGTTATATAACACATATTTGCTTGCTTAGAAATACTATTATTGAAGATATGGGGAGTGTAGATTATGAGTACCCTTTGGGCATGAACAACTTTGAGAGAGTGCACCAAGTCGAGGTTCCACCGCCACAGCCGTTTTTCAAGTCTCTAAAGTACTCTTTGAAGGAGACTTTCTTCCCTGATGACCCTTTGAGGCAGTTCAAGAACAAGCCAGCTTCCAAGAAGTTCATGCTTGGCCTTCAGTTCTTCTTCCCCATTTTCGAATGGGCTCCCAAATACACCTTTCAGTTCTTGAAAGCTGACCTCATAGCTGGCATCACCATCGCTAGCTTGGCCATTCCTCAGGGCATCAGTTATGCCAAGCTCGCCAACCTCCCTCCAATTCTTGGACTATGTGGGTAGTTCATTCATACTCATCATCAACTCTTAATCGTAATAAAAAATTATTACATGATTTGAGATAATTATGCATTTATGATCTTGACTAATTTTTTTGTCTTTAAAATATTCATTAATTTTATTCACGATTTATTTTTAATTCAAATTGGAGATCTTACCAGATATGATCTCAACTAATCGTAGTGTTATGTAACTGAGTTTTTCAACTTATAAAACTGGACTATATATCACGTAGAGATTGTTCAGAGGTTCAGGAACATGATAATTTCAAACTACATAATATATCTTTTCTTAGTGCTGGGAAATTGGAGGGGGGAGAAATACCAAATAAATTTATACTAATTGATTATCGAACAAATCACATAAGTAAAGCATTAAACTGATACCATATTTTAATATAAAATCTTAAGATTTAAGTTTTTGTGTGTTTTTATCACTTATTTATTGTTCAACTTTTATATCTCAATGTAAACTTTATTTCACACTAACTTACACTCAAGGGAAAATTATTTTTAATCCACGAGTATTCAAATGGTGATCCTTAGAGTTTATATTCCCATTCATTTAGTCATTATCATCAACATGCTTCAATATCTTGCACTGCCACAATGCCTACAAGACTGAATGGTCTGGCTTTCATGCATGAACTTATCTGTCATAAAAACTTTCAATACAAAATATCTTCATGTTCATAAATTCATTTTGGTCGTCTTACTCATATAAGTTGGATCACCAATTCAAATTCGATTTTGATATCAATTATTGAAAAATTCAAAAAAGAATAAGTATCAGAAAGACTTACATTAATAAATCATAAGTAATCACATAAATAACTTTAACAGGATATTTTAATTTAAAACCTTAACATTTTGATGCTTCTTTACTAACTCAACTACTTATAACTAATGTTACTAGTAAATATTTTGGTTCATTTGATTAAAACTGTGTCTAATATACATGGAAACGTATGATATGTGTTTGTGCAGATTCGAGCTTTATACCACCATTGATTTATGCGATGATGGGTAGCTCGAGGGATTTGGCAGTGGGGACTGTGGCGGTTGGATCGCTTCTGATGGGTTCGATGTTGAGTAATGCCGTTGATCCCAATGAAGACCCAAAGCTTTACCTCCACCTGGCTTTCACAGCTACATTATTTGCTGGTGTTTTTCAGGCTGCCTTGGGTCTGTTTAGGTAAATTCCTAATGAATCACATTAATGATACGATCTAATGTCACTTTCTATTCCAACAACTTATATTTGTTGTAATCTTGAATTTAAACTATATTTTTTAGATAAGATCATAACATTTTTTATTATAAAATATTCATTTAATCCTTACCATAGTAATAGTAAATAATGAAAACATATAAAAGTATATCACGTCTCCTTAACCCATGCATTTAGTTCATATATACAACATCTACTATTCTTTTATTCGATCAAGATATAAAATAATAAAAAAATTGATCATATAATATTTTGTACACAGTATATACCATCAACGTGTGGATCGAGATAAGAGAAAAAATGACAAATAAGATTACAATACAAACAACAATAATATTCCTACATCTAATTCTTTTTCTCACATCTCCTTCCACAGTTTCACTTCCATTTTTATTTATTTATTTATTTTCTATTCTTTTACTTTAATTTACTTTTACTCTTCTTTTTTCTCTTTTCTCTTTTCTTTCCATCTTTCTCTTATTTTCACCTCCATACACACTTTTTTTTTTTTTATAAAATCCATACACACAATTTTGGAGGATGCGTTTATCGGTATCCATGATAAAATTGCAGAAAATATGTTCTTTCTGTTACTTTACTTGTACTACCGGAATAATAGTACGAAGCTCACGGGATATCTTGCTGTCAATAATAATTATTAAACTTTAAAGTATAATATAGGAAGAATTATATTATCTATAATAATATATTTTTATAATATGTTTTATAATATTATTTTCTTTCATCAATGAGATTCGTCTCCCTTCTTAACCCATATTAATTAGTATTATATATTTTTATATCAAATTCAGGAATCTGCTCATACAGCATATATACATATATATAGTAGACGTATATACTAACGTAGTAATATTTATCAGCACATCTAATTAAAATTGTTTTCTTTAGTTAAATTTTAATGTTAATGAACACAACAATGTAATTAATATCACGCACAACACATGATGATGATTGCAGGTTGGGGTTGATCGTGGATTTTCTGTCACATGCAACCATAATAGGGTTCATGGGAGGAGCAGCCACGGTGGTGTGTCTGCAGCAACTAAAATCGATTCTTGGCCTTGAGCATTTCACCCATGGAGCTGATATCATATCAGTGATGCGCTCTGTTTTCACCCAAACTCATGAGGTATACAAATTCTTCTAAGTTGAAACATACTGAAATATGACATAGCTAACTCACCTACCAGCTCCAAAATTTTAGTACAATATAATTAACTACTTTTCAATTAAAAGAATTTATATGTAACGTTCACGCAATTATTTTTTGACTTGACACAAATTCAACATAAGTTTGTGTCCTTTTGCAGTGGAGGTGGGAAAGTGCTGTGTTAGGATGTGTCTTCATTTTCTTCCTCCTTAGCACAAGATACTTCGTAAGTAACACCTAATCCATATTTATATGCATAAAATACCTAATATATTATATATCTAATAATCTTATAAAGTTATTTATTTATTTGCTTATTGACTTAATATAACAAATTATATATGTGGTTCATGTTGCGCATCTTTGACTCTCTTTCCCAAGCAAAGGTTGTAATATGTTGACACTGAACAAAGAAAAAGAAGCACGGCCAGATGATATATTGATATACGCTCTCACCAACAGACATGACTTAATTATAACTGTAAACGGATTAGTTTACATTCCTATCACTTTAATTTTTTTCTTTGCATTTTATTTATGCCCGTCGTTTCTAGAAACGGGATTTCAATATCAGCTTAATTAATCTTTTGGAATTGAGATCTATTTTCAAACCTAACCTGGCTAGTTTCTTCTCTCTAGCTTTACCAACAAAATAGCAAATTTCCTCAGCTGCAATTGACATTTTATCCTTCTTTCATCATTTCTCCAGCTGCTTCTATAACAAAATCAAAGTATTAATTATACTAAATGGTAAAAGAACAATGATATACAAATATCCACTTATTTTAAACAGATCACTAACACTTCTCAATTTTTTTTATATTTTTTTATCACAACATAAATCTTATATTTATATTTTTTTATATCTCTCTAGATGTCTTAATAATATAATGGGTGTTCATGATTATCATAATTTACTTAAATTAATTTAACTTGCTTAGAAATTTCATTTCCTCGCTGATAATTAATGACTTGCAGAATAGGTGTGGTTAAGTTTTCTCAGTTAATTAAATTTAAAAAATGGATTGTGAGTTTAGTTTGTGTTGTCGTGCAGAGCAAAAAACGACCAAGGTTTTTTTGGGTGTCAGCAATGGCGCCATTGACGTCCGTTATATTGGGAAGTCTCTTGGTTTATTTCACTCACGCCGAGAAGCACGGTGTTGAAGTGGTTAGTATTTCATTTTCATGTTATTACTTGTGTCTCTCTCTTTCTTAATATATAAAAGTGTAATTATAAAATACAGGTTAAAAAATTATATAAAAGAAGTACATGGAATATTGTATTATACTGGTTAGTATTTTTTTTACTAATTTGCAAGTTAACTATGGTTTGATTGAATAAACTTTTTATTCAAATTTTGATTTAGGAAGAAAAAAAAACCCATCTCCTAACGCGATTTGATTAATGATTGGATCAAATATAATTTCATAGATAAAACTTAATATGCATATTTTTGCACACTCTTTTTCGTAACGCGTTCACTTCACTCACAGTGCCACGCAACCAAACACTGTTGAGTGGCATTGGGTCCTACCCATACCACCCATAATCATGAACTTTCTTATCCAATAGGACCAGCAGAGGAATCATTTTTTAAGCATGAGAACAAAGTTCACACTATATGTATGTCAGATACATCTCGAGAAAACAATTATAAAGTCCAACTATTATGATTTATGTGGATAATACATATGCCCCATTATCTTTTGAAAAGTTATTGATCATTATTATTATTATTGATTATTGATGAGCATGTGCTACTGCCTACAATTAATTGATTTTCTAATCTTGTCTCTAGATAAGGATAGATATCTGATACTATTGTAATAATTTTCTGTGGTGCAATTTTGAACATGATGAGTTCAGATAGGAGAACTGAAGAAGGGTTTGAATCCACCATCACTCACAAATCTGGTATTTGTGTCGCCTTACATGACTACAGCTGTCAAAACTGGCATTGTCGTTGGCATCATATCACTTGCGGTGAGTGTACCTCTCAAACTCAATTACTTTGTCGGAATGCATGCCTAATATGCCTTGGCTACACGGCAACCAAAAATGGCCAAGGACTTAACACGCGTACACCAACATAAAAAAGACAAACCCCAACTCCAAAATGTCACATCCTTTGCCAAGTCAAAAGAAAAAGAAACTCGACAAAGCCATAGCACTATTATTAATGCCATTTTCTGTTTTTGGTTTGATGACATGGTCCTTGTATTTTGACGGTGATTTGGGTAGTCAAATTTGGTTGTGCAGCCTTGGATAAAAAAATGAAGAAAAAAAAAAGAACGTTGGATAGGAAATATCACATAAATTTACATTAGATCACATGACCGACACCAATCGTCCTAGAGAAATGCAATATGCAAGCTAGTGAGATATTCATTTATTTTAGGAGAATGTTACATTGACACCAATATGCTACTGTACACCTAATAAGAAAAAGAAAAATGAGAAAAATATAAGTTTAATTGGATATAGGGTATATAATATATGATATATGATATGATAGAAAAAAATAAAAAAAATAAAATATATTAGTGGAATGTTTAAAATAATATGATATTTATGTATCATTATTTTTTATTTTATTTTATTCTATAATAACTCACCTTGTGGTTGTGGTTAGTATACTGCCTTAACAAAGGTTAGGAATTTTTTATTTTTCTTTTTCAAAATAGAAATTTAGAAAACATAAATATCTAAATTTGATGAAGTACCCAAAAAAAATACAGAATTCAAATCGATTTTTTTTATTTGATTCGAACTTTTTCTATACTCAAATTCTTTCTATTATGTGTTAATTTTTGTCGGAAACACATTTCCAACCATTCGAATTCTTTCTAACCTAGTTATATCCCTAATAAATGATATTAAAACTCGGCTCTAGAGTTTGATATTCAAAAAGGCAACAAGGTTGGCCATCTTATTAAAAAATTAAAGTGAAAAGAGATACACCCTAAAAAAGTTATTGCTTGCTGATCCAACTATTTCTATTTTTACATTTTAACCATTTAATCTCTCTTGATTCCTACCTTGCCTATTTTCCCATTGAATCATGAGCATAGTTATAATCTAGGAAATGAATGGCCTAGTGCAACAGAGAAAATCCTACATCTGCTAATCCTGTTAGTGTAGATTTCAACAAGATGTTGAGTGTTGAATTTGATGATATTTTTCAGGAAGGAATAGCAGTAGGAAGAAGCTTTGCAATGTATAAAAATTACAATATTGATGGCAACAAAGAGATGATAGCTATTGGGACCATGAACGTAGTTGGTTCTTTCACCTCTTGCTACCTCACAACAGGTAAAGGTTTTATTTAACTGTTAGAGCACCAAATGTCTAGATACTATTACCCCATTTGACATGCAAGTTCGGTGTTTGGCTTAGTAAGATCATCACCAAGTGCTATCAAAAACATAAACTCTATTCTTGTTTAGCCTTGTTTCATTAGGCTTATTTCTCTTCACCCACAATTAAGAACAATCAATGAATTATTACTTTCCCGCATCAATTTCTGACTTGTGTTGCTGAAAAATGAATTTGTTTCAGGACCATTTTCGCGTTCGGCTGTGAACTATAACGCTGGATGCAAGACAGCAGCTTCCAACATTATAATGTCACTTGCAGTAATGTTGACATTGTTATTCCTGACACCCTTGTTCCATTACACTCCCCTGGTGGTGCTATCAGCTATTATCGTATCTGCAATGCTTGGACTCATAGATTATGAAGCAGCCATCCATCTATTTAAGGTTGACAAATTTGACTTTGTGGTGTGCATGAGTGCATACATTGGCGTGGTCTTTGGCAGTGTTGAAATTGGCTTAGTCATAGCTGTATGTGTCAATCAACTCCCTCCACTCTGCTGAATTTTTGGGTTACTCATTTCTGGGATTTATGTAAAGGTTTATGAAACTAATATGTTGTTTCCTGTGTGTATATATAACCAGATTGTAATATCTGTACTTCGGGTACTTCTATTTATTGCAAGGCCAAGGACATTCGTTTTGGGCAACATTCCAAATTCTGTGATATACCGAAATGTTGAGCACTATCAAAATGCAAAACATGTTCCTGGAATGCTAATTCTAGAGATTGATGCACCAATTTACTTTGCCAATGCCAGCTATTTAAGAGAAAGGTAAACAAAACTTGGAGTATTTCTCTTGCATGCCAAAAAAATAGGCCTACATCAGATCTTAGAAGTAAACACTTACCAGAAAACTTTGTTATTGTGCATAGGATCACAAGGTGGATTGATGAAGAAGAAGAAAGAATTAAAGCTACAGGGGAGACTAGTTTGCAGTATGTTATAATTGATATGAGTGGTAAGTAACAACATTTTGGGTGTCCAAGTATATTTTTCCTAAAAAAATATGGTAACTATTATTTGGTTATGAGAATTTCCAATCTAACTTGAGTGTAACTTTATTGGCTTTGGCAGCTGTTGGAAACATTGATACAAGTGGAATAAGTATGCTTGAAGAGGTGAAGAAGATTACAGAGAGAAGAGAGCTACAGGTAATTCTTTCTCTCGTGTTATCTGCTAATTATGAACCAAGATTTTCTTCCAACTTATTCAATTTTAGCATGCTTGATATGATATGCATATATATATATATATATATATATATATATATATATATATATATATATATATATATATATATATATATTCTAATCTTTCAATTCCTTATGCATGCAGCTTGTTTTGGTCAATCCTGTAAGTGAAGTGATGAAGAAACTGAACAAATCGAAGTTCCAAAATCATTTAGGGAAGAAATGGATCTATCTGACTGTTGAAGAGGCCGTTGGAGCATGCAACTTCAATCTACGTGCAAGCAAAACGAACCCAAAGAAAGATGAAACAGAGGGTTGGAACAATGTGTGACTGAGTCATATGCCAAAGAGTATTCTAAATAACTCAAAAAGCTTATTCGTTTTCGTCTTAGTAATGTTACCACTACAATGTGTGGCATGAGAATTTCTGAATCACGCCGAAGAAGTTTTAAAGGCATAGGAAAATGAAAGATGCAAGGGTCTTCTAATTTCTCAACTCTGCATCCTTAGTTAGAAGAAAATCTCCTATGTATAGGCTGTTGAAATAATCTTTACGTATCATGCTTGATAATATATTCAAGAGAAATGCTAGCAACACACTCTCAGACACACTCTTTTGAACACATGTAAAGAGGTAAAGAAGTGTGTTGCTAGCACTCCTCCATATTCAATTGTAAAGTAATTGCCATGAGAATTTAAAAATCCTTTGGAAACGTCTAAGAACTAGAACCAATCAATGTGGATTTCTGATCTTGAGTTCTCAAGCATAAATCATTACCGGCGAAAACAAATTATACTACACACGCATATGTTGGCCTCATTGTGGGAGGAGACTGTATACGGTGCACTTAAGAGAAATAGCAAAATAGCGAAATATAATGTTCACGTAAAGAATTCATGTATAACTACATTGATACTAATCGGATTAAAGTCAATTTAAAGATTAAGAGATTGAAATTGATGAGTTGTTCGCACACCCCCACACATATAATCTCTAAGTACTATCAAATTATCACAACTAAACTAACGAGCAGAATTAGGTAGCTAGAATTTAGTTGGGAAATGAACAAGGAGTAAGAAATACTCACTCTATTTGACTTGAGGAATGTGATGCCTATAATACTAAAAGGGTTGCTACCTTCATACTACGTAGTTGTTTGTTTTCAGGTTAGGGCCCAATGATTAACCCAAATAATAATATAAAAAAACGAAAATAATTTGGAATAAGGATAGGTGTTGAATAATTAAACATGAAAGGCTGTTGCTTCCTGCACCCTTTCCAGAATGTTTTTCTTTTACCTTTCCGATTGGTCATTCCTGAAGAGAAAAAAAAAGGGTGCATTCCAGAGTGTAATTTTTCATTCCAGATTGGCCATTCCGGAAGCCAAAAAGAATATGCAGGAAGCAGGCGGCATTGTCCACAGCAAGAACCTTTTTCAGTTACTTTATACGGGCTTAGTCCTTAGCCCAAAAATGGAGATGGAAGAAATCAATGAAAGCAAACTGACGAGCCTGCTTCTGTTCAGGAATAGTCTCTTGCACCACAATGTATGTTAAACAACGTAATAGCCAAAACACTAAGCACTCATTACTCATCTAAACCAGATAGAAAAAAGGTGATTATTCAGAACTAAATATTACAGGAAAAAAATGGCAAAAATTCATCCTAGCCTTGGCCTCTTCTTACGAGTAAATGAGGCACAACATGTACAGCATGATCAAAATATGTAGGGTCTTGAAGCATCCTTAGAAACAAAATTTTACAAACAAGAAAGCTAATGTCTCACTTACTTCAAACTATATGGTAACAATCAATCTCCCTTGGTGGGAGGTCGCACACATGCACAAAAGGGTAGCTTTTTCTTCTTCTTTTGGTTGTTGGTTCTCATCCCACCATAGATATAATCTCGCAAAAGCACTCGTGGACTTCGATCAGTCATTTTTGTTTTCTCTTTGATTTCTTTTCCATCACCTAGTTTCAGCAGTAAAAACTGCAGTCTTTGCACCTCCAAATGCAGTTGTCCTATTTTTTCTGATTCTCTACGTGCCTGTTCTGAAACTCTCCTTCTGCTGACACTTCCACTTTCACCCGACTCTGCTGCATCCTTCCCAACAGAAGACAAGGTACCCTCTTCCATATTCATCATCAACTTGCGGTTGGTGTCAAACAACTTTGTGATGTTCTCCTGAGCTGCTTCAAGCTGCCCTTTCACCTCATCAAACTCAACACCTTTTCCCTTTGTGCTCCTCTCATTAATCTCTACCTTCTTCATCAAATCTTGTACGGTGATTTGGAGGTTTGTCAACTTCTGTGCATCAGAATCAAGTCTCTCCAAAATCTTGCTCTGGTTCCCTTCTTCGCGTGGTAGTGTCAATCTTCTTGAGACCTCTAACTTGTCCACACTCAACTCCTTTTCCACCAAGGAATCTGTTGAAGGATATTTATTTCTGAGTTCCATGGTTGCTCCTCTTTGATGATTGCCAGCAGCTTCAGCAACCATCTTCTGTGTCTTTTCAGCTTGCTTGCCAATTGCGGCATCCTTATCTGCTGTCTCCCACAACTCAAGCATCTGATCATCAGCCTCAAGAATTTCTCTCCTCCTACTTATCCCATATGATGAACATTCAGATATTTGATCAAGCATGATGTCTTTTGGCAGAACTTCAATCTCGGTAACCGGGGTATCTGGCCTTGCTTGATCTGCTTGAGTAACATGCTTGCTTGCTTGCATGTTCTCTACATGCTTAGATTTAAAACTTTCATTTAATTGCTTAACTGCCATTGCAATTGCATTGATCCTTCTCTGCATGTCTTGGAAGTAAGGGAGTGCGTCTGGTGCCACAACAGTCCGATCTTCATCTGTTTGTTGACCATTTTCAGTGCATTCATTATTCACCAAACTATTCACCTGAAAATGGTGATTATGATCAAATTATTATTACAAAGCAGATTATTGACAAACTATTTTACAGAGAAAAAAACTACTTTATTTCAATTAGATAGATTTGGAAATTGATCTATTCCATATAAATCAGAGCCAATGAAATAATGAACCATATGCTAAAAACCTACATGCTTCACATGTTGATATAATCAACAAAGCAAAATCATTTCATCCTAACCATGCAAACTATTAGTTGAAAATGCAAAGCATTGGCAAACAAACTAATTGCAAAACCAGACACCATTACACCCCATATTTCACGGGACAAAGGTTTTTATGAAGTCATATTATGCATCTAAAGTAAAGAAAGACACTTGATAATAGGGTTGAAAATTGGAATTTAGCTCAATAGTCCAATACAGTGCCTCAAAGCACAGAGGAGTGCAACAATAATTAGGATCTAACCCCATAATTGTAAAATTATGACCCAAAGGAATCACATATACAAAAACTATAATAATGTAACAACAAAATACTAAAATGATATGTTAATACCTTTGATTCTTCATGGTCATGAGGCTTTTCATGTGCAAGAGTCTGCATCTCCAGAGATGTTATACAATCATTCAAAGCACTGACAGCAGGGACATAAGCAATTAATTGTTCACACAGTCTTCCATTTTCAACTTCCAGCTCGCTAACTCTTTCTTTCAGATGCTCACTTTCCATGTCTTTGGAGTAGTTTCTACGTTCAAGATTCTCACATGCATCAGCTAGCTCACAAACCTTTCCTTCAAATAATGTTTCATTGACAGCAAAAATCTGCAGTTCAGCAAAGAGTGTTGAAGCCTGAGTTTCCCATTGTTCAATCTCATTTGTTCCCTTAAGTACTTCATCACCTAGCTTCTTTTCCCTCAGTTTAGTATCTCCGAGCTCTCGACGTAGGTACCCGATTTCAGACTCCAACTTCTGATTCACTTCACACAGGCATATGAGCTCTTCATTTTGACGATCCTTGTCTGAGGACAATTTCAAAATTCGACTAGCCTTTTCCTCAAGCATAACCCTGGCTTCATCATATTTAGTCTTCAGATCTTCCACCATTCTTTGCAATTCTGTTTTCTCAGTATGTAAAACACGAAACATCTCATTTAGTTCACAGACCTTTCCTTCAAATAATGTTTCATTGACAGCAGAAATCTGCAGTTCAGCAAAGAGTGTTGAAGCCTGAGTTTCCCATTGTTCAATCTCATTTGTTCCCTTAAGTACTTCATCACCTAGCTTCTTTTCCCTCAGTTTAGTTTCTCCAAGCTCTTGACGTAGGTACCCCATTTCAGACTCCAACTTCTGATTCACTTCAGACAGGCATAGGAGCTCTTCATTTTGATGATCCTTGTCTGAGGACAATTTCAAAATTTGATTAGCCTGTTCTTCAAGCATCACCCTAGCTTCATCATATTTAATCTTCAGATCTTCCACCATTCTTTGCAATTCTGTTTTCTCAGTATGTAAAACATGAAACATCTCAGCTGCTTCCAAAAGTTCATTTTCCTTTAGATGCAACATCTCCCTTTCATCCCTAATCTGACAGCTCAATTGACCATTGATAGATTCAACTAAATGTAGTTCAACATTTGACTTTACGAATGACTCTTTAAGATGTGAATTTTCCATTTCTGCATTTTCTAATTTGCACATCATTACTCTTAATCTCTCATCAAGGTCATTATTTGCTGAACAATGTTTATCAAGATCTTCACCTAGCTCTTTAAGTTCCATGAGTTTTTCAAAGATAATATTCTCGTAAATCAGGGAAAGATTAGATTGAGCTATTGCCTCATGGATCATGACGCATATTTCTTCTTCCAAGTTACTTTTCTCTTCACCCAGATCTAGAAATCTTCTTGTCAAGGACTTCTTCTCTTCCAATATCTTGCAACTATCCTCCTGTAAATTGTTGTGACTCTTTTCCAAGTCTGACAACTGCTTTCGTAGATTGTCTGTCTCAATTGTCATTACTTCCATTCTCTCTTCTCCTTTGCTTATTGTCAACTCCAACTCCTGATTCTTCTGCAATATCTTTTGGACCTCTATTTGCAATGCCAAGAACTGCTTAGACTGGATATTGAACTCCTCATCAAGGGTGTCTCTTTGTGTCACAAGATTTTCCACCTTTAGTTTCAACTGCTCTAGGAATGTAATCAGAATTGAATTCTCAATGGCCATTTGTTGGCTTCCATTGAAAATTGTGTCAAAAGATTTCTGCCTCTCCTGAAGTTTTCCATATATGTGGTTCAGGAGCATTTGGTCTTCTTCAAGCATATCCTCACCGAAATGCCCACTGTTATTGTCAAGAGTCTTCAACACCTGAATCAAGCCAATCCTTAGTATTTTAATTTTCTCAGACAGAGAATTCACATCAACCTGCTTTTGAACATTTTCAGTCTCCAATTTAGATATCATTTTGTCCGACATTTTGGAAGCCTCCAAAAGTCTCTGACACTCAACTAGAAGGGAGAGGTTCTTTTTCTCCAAATCATCAATACATTTCTGCAAGATGAAAATTTCAAGTTGAGCATGTATAGCTCTGTCCAGTTCCTCCTCATATTCCTTTTTCTTGCAATTTGCATCTTCTTGTAGAATAAGAATTTGTAATTCCTTCTCAGCCAATTCATCTTCATTCAATTTCAAAACTCTGGAATTCTCTTCCCTCTCAGAATATAGGGAAACTAGTAGCTCTTCTACCTTTTGAAGTGCAGACTCCCTTTCTCCTTTTAGTTCCAAATGCTTCAATTCCAATTCACTGTGCAGTTTCTCAAGATCTTTCAGTGTTTGATGAGTTATGTTCAACTGTGAAACTAAGGTTTCTTTCTCTTGACAGATACTGGACTTCTCATGGTCAAGTGATCGACATGTGTCTTCTAATACCTTGGACTTCACCCTTAACCCTTCAAGTTCAGCATTCACATCAAATAGTGAATTTTCCAATAGGTTGCTCTTTTCTGAGAGCTTCTCCAGCTTTTCAGTTGTGGATTGTAACTGAGAAAACAAGGTGGCCTTCTCAGCAGCAAGATTTGATTTCTCCACTAGTAGAGATTGGCATGTTTCTTCCAACACATTTACCTTTCCTCTGACGCTATCCAGCTCAGCATTCAAGTCTGAAAGGGAATTCTCTAAAACAGTATTTTTCTCCAGAAGTTTCTCCATGGTTTCCAATTTTACCAAAAGAGCTTCTTTCTCTCCTTTGTCAGCCTCACATGTTTCCTTCAGCTTTAAGTTCTCATCTTGCAATTTTTTCACAGATGATCCAAAGCACTGTGGGTCTAAGTCAGTTGACCGGACTTCCTCTATCATGGCTTCATGTTTTTTATTCACATCATTAAGCTCCTCTTTAAGACAGTAAATTTCTTGCTGAAGAGCATTTCTTTCATCAATTCGAAGCTCCACCTCCTGTTCAACTTTCTCTATTGTCTCCCTCAAATTCAAAATCTCATCCTGCAAATTTTTTATAGACAAAGATGAAGAAATTTTGACCTCATTTAGAATTTTGTTTTCCTCACTCACCCTGTGTACTTCATCCTCTAAAGCCTGCTTACGAGATTCCACATTCCCCAGTATTTCCACTTTACTGTTAAGTTCAGAAGCAAGAGATCTAAGCTCTTCCTGAGACTGAGAATGCAACTGCTGAAGAGTTTGGAAAGCAGTTTCAGCCTCAATGAATCGCAGTCTCTCCTCTTGTATGCAACCCCAAAGTCTACCCAATTCCTGCTGCTTCTCATTAAGTTCTTCACTTTGAGACCCCACTTTTTGTGCCAAAGATTGTAATTCTGACTGCAGAGTGTGATTTGATGTCTCCAAGAGAAGACATTTCTGTTCTGAACTCTGTAACTTTTCAACCCCATCAACTATCTTGGAATTTAGCCTATGCACCTCCTCTTCAGCACAAGAGAGCTTATACTCCAAACTGGAAATTATCTCCATGCATTGCTGATAATGGAGAGCAGCATCTTCCTTTTCTTCATTAAGTTTAGTAACTTGTAATTCCAAAGCTTCGATTTCTTTTTCTGCTATATCGGCATGCTCCTTAATCCTTCTTGCATTCTCCTCAGCTTCTTTTATTCTCTCCTCCAGTTTTGATATTGTCTCCAAGCACTGGTTATATTGAACAAGGGTAGCTTCCTTTTCAGCTTCTACTCTAGCAAGTTCCTGCTTTAGGGACTCAGTCTCAGTTTCAGCTTTAGTAGCTCGTTCATTAAGTTCTCCTGCTTCCTTTTGCAAAGAAGAAATATTTTTCTCCAGATTAGATATTTTCTCCAAGCATTCCTGGTACTGAAGAAGACTAGCTTCACTTTCAGCCTGTAATTTGATTTGGGCTTCCTTCAAGGCTTGAACTTCAGCTTCAGCTTTACTTGCTCGCTCATCGAGTCTTCGAGAATTCTCTTGTGCAGTAGACACTTCTAACTTGAGATTAGACATTTTCTCCAAACTCTGCTGATACTGAAGCAAGCCAGCTTCCTTTTCATCTTCTAATTTGGCAATGGCTTTCTTCAAGGCCAAAATTTCTGTCTCAGCTTTTGTCACGCATTCAGACTCAGACAAAGTGTTGTTGCTTCCACTGTTTTGCTCATTACTCTCCTCCTGCGTCTCAAAAAAATTGAGCCCCCTTCTAGCAAACTTTGGAAGATTTTCTTGTTCTCCAGGGATGTAGAGATCATTGAGCTGTTTCAAACCGGTTTTGTTCAAAGGAGAATCAGGTTCACCAGTATAACCACCATTTCTTTTGATAGCATGGAAATGAGCAGAAGCATCCTTTTGTGGTTCATCTGGATCAAGAAATGCACGTGAAGGGTGTCGCATTTCTGGAGTATGTGGCTCAGTCTCCGTAGGAGAAATGGCAGGTAAATCATCTGTCAACATCATAGGAACTTGATTAGGAAATGCTTCAGCCATGGTCTTATGGGCGTGGCGGATCACTCCAGTTGCATGATCATATCTCTCAGCCAATGCCCGATATGCCCTGTAAAACTCTTCAACCATTTTCATAAGCTCTGGGCGTTTTTTATAATACATTTCTGCTCTCCTGGCAAAGGAATCTGCATCTTCTTCAATAAGCTTAATCATTTGCTTCACCTTGGCATCCATATCTGTGCAAGAGGGAATATCCTTGTGATAAGTTCAAACGTTTTTAAAACACAGACAGTACCAAATGGATGATAACAGAAAAATTAAATATTGTCACATCTCTCTGAGAGAATAAGCAAATAAACGATATAATTGAGAATAAAGGAAGTAGACTTGGCTCAGCAGACTAGCACATACAGAGCATGTAACATGTCCCTGGAGGAAAGAACTAATATGTTGTGAAACAAAATAAATCACATCTCTCCATGCTTCAACATCTATAGCTAGAAAAAGAAAAATATTTTGGAGAAGATATTAACCAACAAAGATGATTTGAAAATATTCATGTAGACAAACATTTGCAGTTTCAGGAAAATGCTTCCATAGAAATTCATATATGCCCCCTTAAATTTTGAAATGAAACTGAAAACAAATTTAAACCACATTTTATTATTGTGGCAAACATTACTGAAGATGAAATATACTTTCATTGGCAAGTCCTATATTATAAAGCTTCTAGCAGAAAAAGCATTTTGGCTACAATTTTAAGGCCTTATAGTCATAACAATCTCAACAAATTCCCTTTCAATTCGATGTCAGAAACATATATTTCCCCCATATATAACAAATCGATAAATGGTGTGTGATTCAATGAAGGTGCCAATTCATGAAAAATAACTGTTAAAAACTAAGTTACTACCAAAGGCAGCAGAGAGATAGAAGGCATTACCTGTGAGATTTTCCTGGAGCCATTTTGAATTTTTGGGGCTTATGTGGCTGTCCCACCACCATGAATACATTCTCCTGGAATTTGCTTGAGACTTAGTCGCCATGGCTCCGGCAAAAGGACAACAGCACTTTCTCTTCCGATGTTATAGGAACTTAACCCTTGAAAGATTCGAAGAAGCAACTACGAAGTCAACCAAAGTCTACACTGTTTCTGCTTGTGTTGTATTCATTGGAACAGACAAAACCAAAAGAAAACAAGCGTTCAGTTTCAGATAAATCAAAGCCACGTCTTTTTCTTTTCTCAAAAATGATCTGAAACAGCACAAAAGTACCTTATCAGTTGGACCTCAATGAATCAACCTCTAAAATTGAATGAACAAATACCTCCTGACATGCCGGAATTAGTACAAACTACCTGATCAGACAAAAAAAAAACAATTAAAACAACAGAAAGTCAAAAAATAAAAATATATCAGAATTTGGCAAATCAATAAAAACATGAAATTTTTAAAGGCAACAGAAGATGACAAATCAGCAATCCATTCTCAAATTTTGACAAGAATTATGATGATCATACATGAGATGGCCACCATATAATCCAAACTACCTGATCAATCAAATCCAGATTATTAAACTTGAAATTAAAACATAAAAAAAAAACTGATGATCAACACAAAGAGATAATTGACTTTAATTGAATGGGATTGAATAGAGAAGAGGCAGTGAGGAGGAGGAGGTTACAGTTAAGAATCATGGGAAAGAGATCAATCCTTGAAAGAGTGAAAAAAAAAAGCGTGTAATTGAGATATGAAGTAACTCACCAAAAATGACAGTAACAGATTGAAAGTTTGAAACTTTGAGGTATTGGGTTCTGATTTCCACTGGCGGCGATGAACAAGTTCAGGTGTTGTGTTGTTTTATTATTATTATTGTTATGTGCATAAAGTTTTGTGTGTCACCCCATGTTGATGTTAGTTGGATCTCTGTGTTTTGCTCAAGAACACAATACACAATGTTGTCTGCGTTTGTGTTTGTGTTTCTTTCTCTCTCTGTCTGTTTCTCTCTCTTGCTGGTCTGGTTGCTGCTGTTAAGCAGTGTTACCTTTTCAGTTTAGCTTTGTGGGTTGGTGGCATACTCTGTCCTTTCTGACCGTTCCCAAGGATGAGAGAAATGCCAAATTGTCAATAAAAAAAACAATAAATAAATTATTGAAATATTAATTTCATTTTAACTGAAAATTATTAGTTAATTAAAAAGATAATTTAAATATAATTTTTAAAACAATTTATATAAAATTTTAAAAATTAAATAATTTTATTTACATAAAAATCTATAATTAGATAATAATATAATTAAGATAAAAAATTACTATATTTTCAATGTTTCTAATTAAATCTTTTAAATATTTATTTTCAGAAATTTTTAAAATTCGACTGTTAAATTTAATTTTAATATACTGCTAATATAAAATATTATACCTTTATTTAACTAAATATTATTTTTACAGAAATTATTTTAAAAATTAAAGTTTATTAATTATATAATAATTTATTATATATTAAATTATATATCATTTCATATATTAAATATTTTATATTATTATATGGTATTATTTAAATTAGGTTGATTTTTAAATTTAAAATTTAATACACCATATCAAATTAATATATATATATATATATATATATATATATATATATATATATATATATATACATATATCTTAATTTAAATAATTTATTTTTATTTACTAAAATATAATTTTTATCATCAACAATAAATATAATAATTTTTTATTTTACATTGTTCTTTCATAGAATACATAAATTTATCATTATCCTTATGTAATGACAACATTTGTTATTTTTGAAATATTTTTATTTTTATATTTTACTTAAAATGTAAAAATATTGAAAAAAAATATATGAATTTTTTTATAGTTTTATTAATTGTTAAAAGTTAAAGGTTTAATGAAAATTAAATGCACATTTTAATTTGAATTTTTAAATCGATTAATGAATTGAGTGAGTGGTTAGGAGTCGTTTCTTCGCATATTGATGATTCCAGTTTGGACGTTTGATGTTTGATTAATATTATTTAAATTAATGTTCTCAACGTATTAGGTAAGTTTTTTATTTTGTCTTCATTGGGCTACTTTTTAATTTTTATGAGGTATTGTTGCCATACAACTATTTTTTTAGATTTTGCCTTGACTAATAGTTTCCTTTAATGGTTGTCTTCTTCATATTTGAGCATTTATCCTTAAACATGTGGATTGAAAATTTTAATTTCAGGTAGACTTTAAGCACATATCCTTAAAATTGTTTAGAGAAAATCTTTATTTCGCGCAATACTAAGATTTGACTGAAAATATCCTTATAAGAACAATTTTTCTATTGAGTTAATACATGATTTTGAATATGATAGTTATAATTATTTATTATCTTAATTAAATTTTCTTATATGTAATTAATTTTTAATTACAAATTATTTATATGAAGATATTCCTTGATTGACTTATACGTTTAATTGTTTTAATATTTTATCACATAAAGTAAAATAATTAATGTTTAAATTACTTATTTTTTTATTTTAGATGAATCAGTGCATTTAACCCATTAATTCTGATGAATTAAGTCAAATTAACTATTTCTTTATTTGTCAAAAATTGAATTAAATTAAAGTGACTTACTTTTTGAGCTATGATGATCAAACTCATGTAAGTTTGATTGTCCTACTTTGATATCTCTAGTGAATTTTGTTAAACTTTTTTATATTTTTATTTTCTAATTTTTTTTCTTAGGAACAAACAAAGTTTTAAGTTCAAAAAGAATTCGAATATCTCAATTTAGACATGTATTTTTCTTTAATCTTTTTTAATGAACATTGTAATTGCATTTAGGCATGTTTCCTTTAATTTACATAGGTTTGTCTTTTTTTATTCATCTTATTGCTCTTATATTTATTTTTTATGTAGAAAAGAGAAACCTCAATCTTTGAAAAAAATGGGAGCTAATTTGAATATTGAATGGAGGAAGAAAACAAGAAGTCAAAGGTCACCACACCTCTTATATGTTGATTAAAATTAAATCTCTTTGAAACCTAAGGTGTTTTGTATGTTAAATACTAAGAGCTTGTTTATGATTGTATATTGGTAAGAGAAGTAAACAACAGTCTTCTTAATGTTATAAAAAAGTAAGAAAAGTTTGCTTGTTAGAACTTGTTAACAATTAGAACTATTTTGTCTTAAATAAACATGAGCATTCTTTAATCTATAATCATTTTTGAGAATCAAACCTAAGTTTATATTTTGGATTATAATTTTCCTATTATTTATTTTCATAAATCTTATTTTGTTTATGACTCTCAGCATTGTTTTGTTTGATTTAATTCTTATCCTAATCCTTCATTTTCTGTTATTATTCATTAATTCTAATCTTTCTATTTAATACTTGAATTTTATTGACCTTCATTTATTTGACCATAATCACTGCTTTAGTTAAATAAATTACTTTATAAAAAGAGTAGAAACAAATTTGTCAGTTCGACTCTCATCAACAATGCTAGCATAAAACATTTACACTATTAATTAATTAATCAATTCTTATCCTTACTCCTTCATTTTCTGTTATAATTCATTCTAATCCTTCTATTTGTTACTTAAATTTTATTGACCTTCATGTATTTGACCATAATCACTGTTTTAGTTAAATAAATTACTTTATAAAAAGAGTAGAAACAAATTTGTCGGTTTGACTCTCGTGGTAGCATAAAAAAATTTACACCATTAATTAATTAGAAATTATCTTAAATATGTTTTTTAAAGTCATTAACATAAAAGTTAATTACTTTAAATTACATGGTAATTCATTATTATATAAGTTTAATGATTATAAATTGTCAGTGTATAAATGTTCATATTATCAACTAATAAAAAGTCATATATTTATATGTCTTTAAAAGTAACTATTGTAAAATATAGCAAATTTATATATAATTATGATTAAGTGATAATATAAAATTATTTTATATTATTACTACTAAGTTGTTTTCACTTATTATACATCAGTGCAACAATTTGTTGTAGTGTAAAAACTTTTACATAAATTGTATATTTCAATTAAATTTATTTTTAAAATCTTATACATAAATTAAACTTACAAAATTTTAACTAACTATTACAATTCCACATTTTATCTTTGTCAATTGTTAACAAACATAATTAATCAAGCTTATTCGTAATAGGAAAAAAAAAACTTTAATTGAAGACATTTTTAAGGTGCTAGTTAAAAAATAAAAACATTTGTTACATTACAAATATAATATTTTTTATATTTAGCTTTTTCACTAATTAAAATATTCAATGTGTTTTTATTCATATTTTTAACTAATCATATATCTTCAAAACACTAATTATTAATATGATGAAAGTGTACTCTTAACCAAATTATCACGATGGAATCGGATGCATGTTAAATAAGACTAGAAGAGTATTTAGAGTGATTGATGATTTTGAATATTTTTATAAATAAAATATTAATATGAATCTTTTTTAAAATAATTTATAGGTATGAGTTTTTTTATTATTATTGATAGAATAAAATTAATAATTTATCTAATAGGTTAAAGGAGAATATGACAAGTTACATAATCTTTAAACCTATATGGTTAAACATGTTATTTTAATCTGTCAATGATAAAAGACACTCATACTAATAAATTATTTTAAAAAAATATATTAATATTCAATTTATAAAATAACACAAAATAATGAATCAATATCCAATAGTTCCAGCAAGCATCTGATGTGATCTATACAATAAGTACAAAAAATTACACATTATATAAAATACTAATAGGTTATATAGTATATAGAGTATATTAATTAAATATATATGTGTAGAAAAACAGTGGCACTTGTTCATGGAAGATGGTAATGGTAGAGGGATGATGTGAGACGGTGTCGTAGTGTTAAAGGGGTGCAATGGCATTAATCTATCAAGAAACCGCCGTCACCGCCCAAACAAATTCCGTTTAAAATTGAAGTACTTCCCGTTGTTTTCGTGGCAAAATTAATGAAGACACACAGACACGCGACCCTTCACATTAAAGTCGCACGCATGTTATCGGAAACCATGACATTTTACGTATTATTATTCTATTCAGGGAGGGAGCAAAAGAAATATTTTTGGTTTAATTATTTATTTAATTATTATAGATTTTTTTTTAAGTTTTATAATTAATAAATAAATTTTTTAGTCTTTAAAATTTAATATGTGAATTTTAATCCCTAAAATCTATATTTTAATTTTCAGAAGGTTTCTTTCATTAATTTTTTTTTAAATCAGTTAGTTAAAAAAATTTAATAACAGAAATCTTTTGAGAATTAAATTATAAATTTTAAAGATTAAAAAATTTACTTATTAACTAAAAGAATTAAAAGGAATAAATTTTGAAACTATAAAAAATAAATGAATAATTAAACCAATATTTTTTATTAATAAATATTAATTTATTAATTTTTATTGGAAATATTGGTCAAATAAATTTAAATTCGTCATCATTTCTTCTTTTTTCATCTTTTTTCTCAACCATTAAATAAATTTTATATCCTTACCCAAAGAAAGTGACCTTCCTCCACACTTTTTAATTAGATGAAAACTGTTAAAGTATGCACCAGTTTCATCGTGGTTTAATCACTTGGTGAGGGTAAAAGACAAATTTGTGCTCACTTATTGAGGAGTGGATATTTAGAGATTTTCTATGGTCATGTTTGTCATGACACTTCTTATTATTTTTAAATTATTGATGATAAATAGTTTTTATTATGTAAATAATTTAAAACTCAAATATTGCAAATATATAATAGTAAACATTATGTATAAATTATGTGATTTTTTAAAAATGTCACACGATTTTTTTTAAGTAATCACAATATTAAATATTGGTTATTTATTTATGATTGTTGGTCCATGTTTACTTTTCTTATTCTTATAAAAAAATATTCTTAATATATGTTTCATATATATGATTTTTATAATCATATTATTAATATATATTATTAATATAAAGTAATCATCAACTTCATCAATAATTAATCTTTATTAAAAAAAATATATGTTTGGGAGTGTGATAAATTAATAAAGTGAGATAAACTAATAATATCATTATGAAATTATCAAATATATTTTCTTCTTGTAATTCATTGTAAGATTGGACTCTAGTTAAGAGATAAAAACTTAAGAAGCAAAGGAACGTCATTACATGTTCATGAATTCAAAGTGTATTATTTGACTCTATTAGTGAGATTGATGTGATTGAGATCGAGATTGATAAGAATGGATCATGCCTTATTATGTATATATATTTACCATTCATTATTTGATTGTAAAATATGGGTACTTACTTTTTAGTTCTAATATTACATATATTTAAGTATATATTTAATATGGCTAACATTAAGATTTATTATTGACTTAATAGACAACTATATGTTTAAATACTATTTTTTAACTATTGTATTCATTTATTTAAAGACTAGTCTATATTATTATTATTATTATTAAATAAATACTTAATTAATTTTTAATATTTCACGAAAGAATATATTTAAGCAACTTAAAAAGATGTGCTTATATTAATAATATTATTTTAAATTTTGGGCTAAAATACCTATTTGGTTTCTTATGTTTTTAAGTAATCCTCACTTTAGTATTTTATTTTTTAAAATTAATGTTTTGATCCTTTAAATTTGTAACGTTATCTAAAATGATTCTTTCGTCGGTTTAATACTAACACTATTAATATTTTAAATTTTAAAATAATTAATTTTAATATAGTGACAGATTTACAGGTTAACAATGTGGAAGAAAAATAATTAGTTTTAGGAGATGAAGGATTCTGGATTTATTCAACATCGTTTGACCTAAAATATTCATTTTGGGGATGAAGAATTATAGGTTTATAATTTTAAAAAAATAACAATAAAAAAGATTGTGGCGGGCCACTATGTTTGAATTTATTATTTTAGTTACCTAATGATAAAACAACGAATTTAAATACTCATATACAGTTTTTAACCGCTCTGTATTAAAACTATTTAAAAATAAATAAAAACACCAACAATATTAGTATTAAACTCAGAGAATAATCATTACGGATATTATTACAAACTTAAAGAACTAAAAAAAGTAAAGATAAAACAACAAAGGGAAATAATTACTAAAAATATAAGGGGATATAATAGTATTTTAATCTTAATTTTGTATTTACTTATTTAAAGGATTTAATATATTTTTTTAAAAAAAAATGGGTATCACAGAATATTGCACTAGTTGAAAATAGTATTCTTTATAATTATTACTTTAGTGTGAAGTTTAAAATAAATCATACATATGTATATTATATATTATCTAATCATATAATTTTATATAATGTCACATTAATTTAATCCTATAAAATCAGGTTGTAAGGTGATGTTTGTTTCTCAGCTATATAGTTCATCTCGATACTTTTTTATACTTTTTTATTTAATGTGAGATTTTAACATTTCTTATTTTTTTTATGGTTACACATCACATAAAATTTTCAATTAAACATGATATAAATTGAGAAAGAAAAATCATCATCAATGTTAGATGTCATGAGCTAAAAAAGTTCTTTTTCACCTCCAAATATAGTCGTGCACCAACACTTTATTGAAACAAGACATTAACAATTTGATGAATCTTTCCATATGCAAAACATTTACTAGCAAGATAATATTGTTTGACAAGTTTTATTGTAGATCATATTGTTTAATCCAATATAAGTTATCTTTTAATTCCTTCACATTTCATATAACTCTCAGATTCTAGTAAACTTTGTTTTTGCTAATTTGTCTTCACCCAACTTTATTGAATATAGCTGCACACAGACTAACCAAGTAACAATCATAGGTCATAAACATATTACTTGATCCAATTGATTTACATTATCTTATTAATAAACGCACCACACGTACAATTTTGTTGAATTTTCCTTTGATTTCCCAAAAGTCTAAACTAATCAGCAACATAAAGGTAATGTTTCTAATTTCTAAACACGTATTGTTGCAGTAGAGACTGGTCCCTGACGTACGTGGTAACACTAAACAAACTTAATTAGAATATGGAGATTGTAATTTTTGATGTGTTGGGTCACGTTCCACCGCTTCATGGAGGTGTTTTGGGGCGGGTATGGGGTGTGAGTTTTAGGAAGATTAGAGTTAATTAGGGAAGATTAGGTTTAGAATTAGGAAGATTAGGAATTAATTAATAAAGATTAAAGTATCTTTTTAAAATACATTAAATTAAAAATAAAATATCAAAATTGTAAAAAGGTCTTTATGCTTTATTTGCAAAAAATAATAAATTTATTCTAATTATCTGATAAAATAAATTACATAATATTATATGATTGAATAATATAAAATATACATCAGTGTGATTTATTAAAGTCACAACGAAATAATCATCTTC